>NC_053026.1:73298356-73512113 GCF_003073215.2 Triticum urartu | reverse complement strand
ATGTCCATTTGATCGTTCGTCCAAATGCACTTCCCTGTTACAGCGTCCAGGGTTCCGCCAGCCCCGAAGAACCAAGTCCGGCAACGGTCTGGCCAGTTAATTGTCTCTGGTTCGATCCCTTTATGAACAGATCATTCTCAGTCTTGGACCACTTAGGCCGGGCTACGAGGTAGCCACCTGACCCAGTGTGATGGTGAAGCTTCTTCTTCGCAGCATTTTGCTTGTTTGTCGCCGACATCTTCTTACTCTTTTCTGATGTCTTGTGGGCCACAAATGCGGGCCAGTGATCTCTGATCTTCTCATATCTGCCCTTGAATTCTGGTGTCTCTTTATTTTCGACAAACTTATTCAGATCTTTCTTCCACCTCCTGAATAGTTCTGCCATCCTCTTCAGAGCAAAAGACTTGATTAATTTCTCTTTAACTGGGTTCTCTGGATTATCCTCAGGCGGTAGGGTGAAATTTGACTTCAGCTCAGTCCAAAGATCATTTTTCTGCATATGATTGACATAAGACACCTCAGGGTCTTCTGTAGCCGGCTTAAACCATTGCTGGATGCTTATCGGGATCTTGTCCCTAACCAGAACCCCGCACTGAGCAACAAATGCGCTCTTTGTCCGGAGGGGTTCAATAGGTTGGCCGTCGGGCGCGATTGCTATGATCTCAAACTTTTCATCCGAGCTCAACTTTTTCTTCGGGCCTCGTCTCTTTACCGAAGTTGTGATCGATCCGGAGGGCTAGAAAAAAGAACAAAGACTTAATTAATATGTGTACATACCAAAATAATGAATGCATCAATCAGCTAGTCATCATAGGCTTAACTAATATATATACCTGGCCGGACTCGCTTCGGTCACCGGAGTCGTCATCATGGTCTCCTTCTTGCACCGGCATTGGGTCACCGGAGCCGTCCTCATGTTCTTCTTCTTGCACCGGCATTAGGTCACCGTAGCCAGCTTGTTTACCCTCTCCTTCCAGACCATCGGTTTCGTTGAGAAACAACGAGATGGCATCACTTCCTTCCGCGATTATGTCCCTCAACAACGCTTCTTTTGTTGCTTCGTCTAGGACGGTGTCCATAGTTTCTACAAATATTTACAACATGGAAATTATTATTCAAACATGACAGATGGATATATTAGTGCCAAACATAGAACTAGCTACCTAATCATAGTAAGCTATCGGGAGGGGGTATATATCGACAACGACGACACTACATCTATGTCCCTCGACGACCCTCGTTCCCGATAAAAAAAAGAGGAAGAAGAAAAAAAAAGAGGAGAAGAAAGAATAGAGGATAAGAACTCCTCTATTCTTTCTTCTCCTCTTTTTTTTCTTCTTCCTCTTCTTTTTTTATCCTCTTCTTCCTCTCATGTTCGAGAGGATTGCCGAGGGGTCTGGAGGTTGCCTAGTGTCAAAGGATTCAACAAAACCATGTCTTCATCATTAGGCGAAAGTAACATGTGCATGATGGTACGAAGCTCTTCAAAGTTGTTATGGAACGGAGTCCCAGATAGGATAATTCGCTTTTTGGTACAAAGTTCAGAAAGAGCCTTCCGAATATCGCTATTTGGAAGGCCTTTGCTGAATTCGTACCAAAAGGCGGATTATTCTATCCGGGACTCCATTCCAGAACAACTTTGCAGAACTTCGTACCAACATGCCCTGGTTACTTCCGGCTAATGATGAAGGCATGGATTTCTTCAATACTTTGACACTAGGAAACCTCTCTCGACCCCTCGGCGATCCTCGACCCCTCGAACCCTCGACGACCCTGAAACCCTCGACCCTTGACCCCTTAACGACCCTCGACCCTCTACCCTAGTTCCCGACCCTTGATCAATAGAGAAGAAGAAGAAAGGAATAGCTAGAGGAGAAGATCGAAGAAAAAAAAGAAGAAAAAAAGAGGAGAAGAAGAAAGGAATAGTGGAGAAGAAGAGAAAATAGAATATATTCTATTTTCTCTTCTTCTCCACTATTCCTTTCTTCTTCTCCTCTTCTTTTTCTTCTTTTTTCTTCTTATTTATTTCTCCTCTTCTTTTCCTCTCCTCTTCTTCTTTCTTTCCTCTTCTTATTTTCTTCTTTCCTATCCTTCTTTTTCTAAAATTGTAACTTTTGCATATATAAAACTTTTCTAAAATTGTAACTTTCTATATAAAACTTTCCTATCGGGAGGGGGAGAAGATTGAAGAAAAAAAAGAAGAAAAAAAAGAGGAGAAGAAGAAAGGAATAGAGGAGAAGAAGAAAAAATAGAATTTTTTTCTATTTATTCTTCTTCTCCTCTATTCCTTTCTTCTTCTCCTCTTCTTCTCCTTTTCCTCTTCTTTTTTTCTCCTCTTCTTCCCGACCCTCGCCCCCTCGATCCCTCAAACACTCGGCAACCCTCGACCCTCGACCCTCGGCGACCCCCTCCCCCCATCATGTCGAAGTTATCGGGGAGGGGGTATATCGACCCCCCTCATGTCGAAGTTATCTGGTACACACATATACATACATACACATATACACTACACACATGCATACATACACATACATACACATACATATACATATCTGCATGCACACACATATACACTGCACACACATACACATACATACACACATATATATACACTACACACATGCATACATATATCTCAAAAAAATTAACAGAGGCGGGCGGCGGCGCGGCAAGCGGACCGCGGCCAGGCGGCGCGACAAGCGGAGCGCGGCCAGGCGGCGGCGTCGAGGCAGAACACGATGGGCGGCGGCGGCGAACCAGCGGCGGCGCGGCAAGCGGAGCACGTACGGGCAGAGCACGGCAGGCAGAGCACGGCGGGAAGCGGCGTCGGGGCGCGGCAAGAGCACGGCGGGCAGCGGCGTTGGGGCGCGACAAGAGAGCACGGCGTGGCGGTGGGGAGAGGAGGAGAGGAGGGGAACGGCACGGCGGCTCACAGTGGGAGCGGGCCGGGAAGGCGTCGGGGTAGGGCTCGGCGGCGGCGGCGAGGACGGCGAAGTGGAGCAGCCTGATGGCGTCGGGGCAGGGCTCGGCGGTGGCGGAGGCGACGATGAGGGGCAGGGCTCGGCGGCGCCGACGACGCGAGAGGGGCAGCCTGCTGGCGTCAACGATGAGGAATGGGAGCAGTTGGTGGAAATTTCCCAAGTGTTGTATATATAGCCAGAGCAATGGTCCCGGTTCGTGCTACGACCCGGGACTAATGCTCCCTTTAGTCTCGGTTGGTGCCACGAACCGGGAGCAAAGGCCAATTTTCAGCAGCCCAAAGGGCGGGAAGCGGCAGCCTTTGGTCCTGGATGGTGGCACCAACCGGGACTAAAGGGGGGCATTGGTCACGGTTGGTGCCACGAACCGTGACCAATGCCCCCTTTAGTCCCGGTTGGTGCCACCAACCGGGACCAATGGCCTTGTGCTGCCCCGCGCCCAAAATTTTAGTCCCACATCGCTAGTTGAAGGGCGTCGGCACTGGTTTATAAGCGCTGGTGTGCCACCCCATTCGAGCTCCTCTCTAATGCAGGCTTTCGGGCCTGAACTTGCTACTGCCTTTGGTCCTATTGAGCCTTCCGCGGGCCTGAATCCTGGCCCATGTAGGGTTTCTAGTCGTATTCAGGCCGTGGAGGCCCAGTAGGAGGCATTTTTTTTGGTTTTTTCTTTTTTATTTCTACATTTTTTGGTTTTTTATTTTTTTATTTCTACTTAAAACTAAATACTTACAGTTTTTTAGTGATTTCCTTTTGCTTTTAGGTCACAAAAATTATAAACTTTCTGTTAGTGCCATTAGTTTCAAATTTTGAATAGTTTAAATTTGAATTTTTAAAAATTTGTGTGAATCACTAGTTTATGAATAACTTTACTATAAAAATAGATTTTTTTCTATTTATTTTTTATTTATACTTACAACTAAATACTTATAATTTTTTAGTGATTTCTTTTTGATTTTAGGTCACAAAAATTATAAACTTTCTGTTAGTGCCATTAGTTTTAAATTTTGAATAGTTTAAATTTGAATTTTTAAAAATTTGTGTGAATCACTAGTTTATGAATAACTTTACTATAAAAGTAGAATTTTTTTTCTTCTTTGCTATTTATTTTTTATTTATACTTACAATTAAATACTTATAGTTTGATTTTAGGTCACAAAAATTATATTCTTTTTGCTATTGAAGAATATTATAGTTTTAGTTTAGTTGATCATAACATAATATTTTAATTCATTGTTTTTATTTTCATAAAAGTTTTGTAGTTCATTCTGTTTGCTATTAATTCATTCTTTGAGCTAAATGACTCTGAAATTGGAAAGCATTTCAAAATGAACTCTGAAAAGGTTGAAAGTTGGCATGGTATCATCATTTCACCCACATAGCATGTTCCAAAAAGTAGAGAGGGTTACGACAAAAACTTGATGCACTTCGTGTACAAAATGGACAATCACTTTCGAAGTATCAAAGTTTCGAACCATAAGACATGAAAGCATTTCAAATGAACTCTGAAAAAGTTGAAAGTTGGGATGGTATCATAATTTCACCCACATAGCATGTGCATGTACAAAACGGACAATGGTAGCATGTTCATCTGTTACAAATTTGGCATGGTATCATCATAATAGTTGCGGGAGAAAGTCTTCACTTTTTCTTCGCTTGTGTCATTTGCTTATTGCGCCGTAACCATGGATAATCTTCATTGTTTATCAGGATGCTTGGGTCAGCCTTGACATTGAAGGGAGGAATTTCATGAAACTTTTCATAATCTTCAGACATGTCTGTCTTGCCGTCCACTCCCAGGATGTCCCTTTTTCCTGAAAGAACTATGTGGCGCTTTGGCTCATCGTATGATGTATTCGCTTCCTTATCTTTTCTTTTTCTCGGTTTGGTAGACATGTCCTTCACATAGATAACCTGTGCCACATCATTGGCTAGGACGAACGGTTCATCAGTGTACCCAAGATTTTTCAGATCCACTGTTGTCATTCCGTACTGTGGGTCTACCTGTACCCCGCCGCCTAACAGATTGACCCATTTGCACTTAAACAAAGGGACCTTAAAATCTTGTCCGTAGTCAAGTTCCCATATGTCCACTATGTAACCATAATATGTGTCCTTTCCGCTCTCGGTTGCTGCATCAAAGCGGACACCACTGTTTTGGTTGGTGCTCTTTTGGTCTTGGGCGATCATGTAAAATGTATTCCCATTTATCTCGTATCCTTTGTAAGTCAATACAGTCAAAGATGGTCCCCTGGACAACAAGTACAACTCATCACAAACACTGTTGTCACCTCTGAGACGAGTTTCCAACCAACTGCTGAAAGTCCTGATGTGTTCATCGACATACGGGGTCACCAAGGTAGAGTTATGTACAACTGTGTAGTGTGCTTGAGACCAAGAATATCCGTCCCTGCATATTATTGACTCTCTTCCAAGAGTGCCTTTTCCAGTCAGTCTCCCCTCATACCGCGATTTAGGGAGACCTATCTTGTTAAGGCCAGGAATGAAGTCAACACAAAACCCGATAACATCCTCTGTTTGATGGCCCATGGAGATGCTTCCTTCTGGCCTAGCACGGTTACGGACATATTTCTTTAGGACTCCCATGAACCTCTCAAAGGGGAACATATTGTGTAGAAATACGGGCCCCAGGATGACAATCTCGTCGACTAGATGAACTAGGACGTGCGTCATGATATTGAAGAAGGATGGTGGGAACACCAGCTCGAAACTGACAAGACATTGCGCCACATCACTCCTTAGCCTTGGTATGATTTCTGGATCGATCACCTTCTAAGAGATTGCATTGAGAATGCACATAGCTTCACACTGGCTAATCGGACGTTTTCCGGTAGAAGCCCCCTCAATGCAACCGGAAGCAGTTGCGTCATAATCATGTGGCAGTCATGAGACTTTAGGTTCTGAAACTTTTTCTCTGGCATATTTATTATTCCCTTTATATTCGACGAGAAGCCAGTCGTGACCTTCATACTGAGCAGGCATTCAAAGAAGATTTCTTTCTCTTCTTTTGTAAGAGCGTAGCTGGCAGTACCTTTATACTGCTTCGGAGGCATGCCGTCTTTTTCTTGCAAACGTTGCAGGTCCTCCCGTGCCTCAGGTGTATCTTTTGTCTTCCCATACACGCCCAAGAAGCCTAGCAGGTTCACGCAAAGGTTCTTCGTCACGTGCATCACGTCGATTGAGGAGCGGACCTCTAGGTCTTTCCAGTAGGGTAGGTCCCAAAATATAGATTTCTTCTTCCACATGGGTGCGTGTCCCTCAGCGTCATTCGGAACAGCTAGTCCACCGGGACCCTTTCCAAAGATTACGTAGTGTAAATCATTGACCATAGCAAGCACGTGATCACCGGTGCGCATGGCGGGCTTCTTCTGGTGATCTGCCTCACCTTTGAAATGCTTTCCATTCTTTCGACATTGATGGTTGGTCGGAAGAAATCGACGATGGCCCAGGTACACATTCTTCCTGCATTTGTCCAGGTATGTACTTTCAGTGTCATCTAAACAGTGCGTGCATGCGTGGTATCCTTTGTTTGTCTATCCTGAAAGGTTACTGAGAGCGGGCCAATCGTTGATGGTCACGAACAGCAACGCCTTAAGGTTAAATTCCTCCTGTCTGTGCTCATCCCACGTACGTACACCGTTTCCATTCCACAGCTGTAAGAGTTCCTCAACTAATGGCCTTAGGTACACATCAATTTCGTTGCCGGGTTGCTTAGGGCCTTGGATGAGAACTGGCATCCAAGGAGGAAGGTTATACATACATAGAGTCACGGGCCAGGTGCTGTGATTGCTGCTCTGCTCCCCGAAAGGATTAATGCCATCCGCGCTTAAAGCAAACCATACATTCCTTGGGTCCTTTGCAAACTCATCCCAGTACTTTCTCTCAATTTTTCTCCACTGCGACCCGTCAGCGGGTACTCTCAACTTCCCGTCTTTCTTTCGGTTCTCACTGTGCCATCGCATCAACTTGGCATGCTCTTCGTTTCTGAACAGACGTTTCTACCGTGGTATTATAGGAGCATACCACATCACCTTCGCAGGAACCCTCTTCCTGAGGGGCTCTCCGTCAACATCACCAGGGTCATCTCATCTGATCTTATACCGCAACGCACCGCATACCGGGCATGCATTCAGATCCTTGTATGCACCGCGGTAGAGGATGCAGTCATTAGGGCATGCATGTATCTTCTCCACCTCCAATCCTAGAGGGCATACGACCTTCTTTGCTGTGTATGTACTGTCGGGCAATTCGTTATCCTTTGGAAGCTTCTTCTTCAATATTTTCAGTAGCTTCTCAAATCCTTTGTCAGCCACAGCATTCTCTGCCTTCCACTGCAGCAATTCCAGTACGGTACCGAGCTTTGTGTTGCCATCTTCGCAATTGGGTTATAACCCTTTTTTGTGATCCTCTAACATGCGATCGAACTTCAGCTTCTCCTTTTGACTTTCGCATTGCGTCCTTGAATCGACAATGACCCAGCGGAGATCATCATCATCGGGCACATCGTCTGGTTCCTCTTGATCTTCAGTAGCTTCACCCGTGGCAGCATCATTGGGCACATCGTCTGGTTCCTCTTGATCTTCACCAGCTCCCCCCGTTGCAGCATCACCATATTCAGGGGGCACATAGTTGTTATCATACTCTTGTTCTTCGCCGTCTTCCATCATAACCCCTATTTCTCCGTGCGTTGTCCAAACATTATAGTGTGGCATGAAACCCTTGTAAAGCAGGTGGGAGTGAAGGATTTTACGGTTAGAGTAAGACCTCGTATTCCCACATTCAGTGCATGGACAACACATAAAACCATTCTGCTTGTTTGCCTCAGCCGCATCGAGAAACTCATGCACGCCCTTAATGTACTCGCGGGTGTGTCTGTCACCGTACATCCATTGCCGGTTCATCTGCGTGCATTATATATAATTAAGTGTCCAAATTAATAGAAGTTCATCATCACATTAAAACCAAAGTGCATACATAGTTCTCATCTAACAACATATAGCTCTCCAGAGCATCTAATTAATTAAACCATACATTGAAACTATGTAAAACATTTCAATGCGAAAACAAATGCGATCGTAATCGCAACCAAGGTAACAATTGATCCAACGGCATAATGATACCAAGCCTCGGTATGAATGGCATATTTTCTAATCTTTCTAATCTTCAAGCGCATTGCATCCATCTTGATCTTGTGATCATGGACGACATCCGCAACATGCAACTCCAATATCATCTTCTCCTCCTCAATTTTTTTTATTTTTTCCTTCAACAAATTGTTTTCTTCTTCAACTAAATTTAACCTCTCGACAATAGGGTCGGTTGGCATTTCCGATTCACATACATCCTAGATAAATAAAATCTATGTCATGTTGGTCGGCATAATTTTCATAAACAATAAATGAACCAATAGTTATAAAGATAATATACATACCAAATCTGAATCATAGACAGGACGAGGGCCGACGGGGGCGGATACCAAAACCATTGCACTATATAAGATGCAATCATAAATGTAAGAAAATGATACAAGTATCTATCTAAACATACAAGTAAGAATATTTTTCCTTTCAGAAAGAAGATAAGAACAAGAGGCTCACCACGGTGGTGTCGGTGATGAGATCGGCGCGGATGATCAACGGTGGTGAAGACGGGGACGGGGCGTGACGGACCGCTAAATCTAGACAAATCTCGAGGAAAATGGAGCTTGGAGGTCGAGCTTCGAGAGGAGAAACCTTAAGTAGTGTGGCTCGGGCATTCCATCGAACACCTCATGTGCATAGGAGGTGAGCTAGAGCACCACAAAGCCCTCTCCCCCTCGGCCAGAAAAAACAGAGCACTGTGCTCTGCTCTTGCGCGGGGGGGTATATATAGGCACCTCATTGGTCCCGGTTGATGACATGAACCGGGACTAAAGGGAAGCCTTTGGTCCCGGTTCAAGCCACCAACCGGGACCAATGGTGGTGGGCCAGGAGCGAGGCCCATTGGTCCCGGTTCGTCCCACCAAACGGGACCAAAAGGTCCAGACGAACCGGGACAAATGGCCCACGTGGCTCGGCCGGCCCCCTCGGCTCACGAACCGGGACCAATGCCCACATTGGTCCCCGTTCTAGACTGAACCGAGACTAATGGGCTGAGCCAGCCTGGACCATAGCCCTGTTTTCTACTAGTGTAGCAAACAAATGGACTGAAGTCCTCGCGGCCGAGGAATATAAAATTGAGCGTCCCTCCAAGAGTTACCCAAGACGCAGGTTACTACCCCGACTAGAGGAAGAAGCGTATGATACGGCTGATCGGCCACCTCGTGGCCGCGATAGAGAGGCATTCTAGCCAAAAGCTCAGCCCCCACCCCAACGCCATTCAAATAAATAGGCATGGGGAGATACGCCAGACCTGCGAGACATATTCGAGGACAAGGCAAAGCATTCAAGATCGATCTACGGATCACGAGGGCGCACCACTCTGCGAGATGATAAACGTCACGCCGGATACAGTAAAAGCAAATCCGGCCGGGCCGAACACAGCGGGCAAGACCCATTCGAGCTGCGTTGTGACATAGCCCAATACAGAGGCGCCGCACACCCCTTATGCTTCACAGATGAAGTAATGGAACATCAATTCCCAGAAGGTTTCAAACCCGTAAATATTGAATCATACGATGGCACAACAGATCCCGCGGTATGGATTGAGGATTTCCTCCTCCACATCCACATGGCCCGCGGTGATGACTTACACGCCATCAAATACCTCCCACTAAAGCTCAAAGGACCAGCGCGGCATTGGCTTAACAGCTTGCCAACGGACTCCATTAGCTGTTGGGAAGATCTGGAAGCTGCATTCCTCGATAACTTTCAGGGCACTTATGTGTGACCACCAGACGCCGATGACTTGAGCCACATAATTCAGTAGCCAGAAGAGTCGGCCAGGCAATTCTGGACTCGGTTCCTTACAAAGAAAAATCAAATCATCCACTGTCCGGATGCGGAGGCCTTAGCGGCTTTCAAGCACAACATCTGAGACGAGTGGCTAGCCCGGCACCTTGGTCAGGAAAAGCCGAAATCTATGGCAGCCCTCACGACGCTCATGACCCGCTTTTGTGCGGGAGAAGACAGCTGGCTGGCTCACAGTAATAACATATGAAAGAACCATGGTGCCTCAGATACCAAGGACGGCAATAGCAGGTCACATCGCAACAAGCATAAGCGCCGCATTAACAGCGAAAGTACTGAGGATACGGCAGTCAATGCCGGATTCAAAGGCTCTAAACCCGGTCAGCGGAAAAAGCCATTCAAACAAAGTACGCTGGCTCCGTCCAGCTTGGACCATATACTCGATCGCTTGTGTCAAATACACGGCACCACAGACAAGCCAGCCAATCACACCAACAGGGATTGTTGGGTGTTCAAGCAGGCTGGCAAGTTAATTGCCGAAAACAAGGACAAGGGGCCGCATAGCGATGACGAGGAAGAACCTCGGCGGCCGCACACTGGAGGACAGAAGAGGTTTCCCCCGCAAGTGCGGACGGTGAACATGATATACGCAACCCACATCCCCACGAGGGAGCGGAAGCGTGCGCTCAGGGACGTATATGCGTTGGAGCCAGTCGCCCCAAAGTTCAACCCTTGGTCCTCCTGTCCGATCACCTTCGATCGCAGGGACCACCCCACTAGTATCCGTCATGGCGGATTCGCCGCACTTGTCCTAGACCCAATCATCGACGGATTTCGCCTCACTCGAGTCCTTATGGACAGCGGCAACAGCCTGAACCTGCTTTATCAGGACACAGTGCGCAAAATGGGTATAGACCCCTCAAGGACCAAACCCACAAAAACGACCTTTAAGGGCGTCATTCTAGGCGTAGAGGCCCACTGCACAGGCTCAATTGCACTGGAAGTGGTCTTCGGATCCCCGGATAACTTCCGAAGCACAGAGTTAATCTTCGATATAGTCCCGTTCCGCAGTGGTTATCACGCGCTGCTCGGACGAACTGTATTTGCTAGATTCAATGTTGTACCACGTTACGCATACCTCAAGATCAAGATGCCAAGACCTCGCAGAGTTATTACAGTCAATGGAAACACAAAGTGCTCTCTCCGAACAGAGGAACACACCGCGGCCCTTGCAACCGAAGCGCAAAGCAGCCTCTCAAGGCAACCTACCAGTTCAGCGTTTCAAAGCCCGGACACCTTCAAGCGCACTTGGGGCAATCGGCAAATAGACCGCCTGGCGCGATCTGAGCTCGCGTAGCAATACGGCGGCCACCCCAATCCCAGCCCAACGGCGATATTCGTGCCGCGCGTACATAATTACGCATTAAATATGTTGGGGAACGTTGCAGAAAACAAAAATTTTCCTATGGTTTCACCAAGATCCATCTATGAGTTCATCTAGAAACGAGTGATCGGATTGCATCTACATACCTTTGCAGATCACGCGCGGAAGCGTTCAAAGAACGGGGATGAGGAAGTCGTACTCGACGTGATCCAAATCACCGGAGATCCTAGCGCCGAACGGACGGCACCTCCGTGTTCAACACACGTACGGTCAGCGTGACGTCTCCTCCTTCTTGATCCAGCAAGGGGGGGAGGAGAGGTTGATGAAGATCCAGCAGCACGACAGCGTGGTGGTGGATGCAGGGGTCACCGCAGCAGGGCTTCGTCGTTCTACTACGAGAGGGAGAGGTGTAGCAGGGGAGAGGGCGGCGCCAAGAATCAAAAGGTGAGGCTGCCCCCTCCCCCCCTTTATATAGGCCCCCTAGGGGGTGCGCCGGCCCTAGGAGATGGGATCTCCTAGGGGGGGGCGGCGGCCAAGGGGTGGAGTGCCCCCCAAGCCAGGTGGGGCGCCCCCCCACCCTAGGGTTCCCAACCCTAGGCGCATGGGGTGGGCCAAGGGGGGCGCACCAGCCCACTATGGGCTGGGTCCCCTCCCCACCTTGGCCCATGGGGCCCTCCGGGATGGGTGGCCCCGCCCGGTGGACCCCCGGGACCCTTCCGGTGGTCCCGGTACAATACCAGTGACCCCCGAAACACTCCCGATGGCCGAAACTGCACTTCCTATATATAATTCTTCACCTCCGGACCATTCCGGAACTCCTCGTGATGTCCGGGATCTCATCCGGGACTCCGAACAACTTTCGGGTTACTGCATATTCATATCTCCACAACCTTAGCGTCACCGAAGCTTAAGTGTGTAGACCCTACGGGTTCGGGAGACATGTAGACATGACCGAGACGGCTCTCCGGTCAATAACCAAAAGCGGGATCTGGATACCCATGTTGGCTCCCACATGCTCCTCGATGATCTCATTGGATGAACCACGATGTCGAGGATTCAAGGAACCCCGTATACAATTCCCTTTGTCAATCGGTACATTACTTGCCCGAGATTCGATCGTCGGTATCCCAATACCTCGTTCAATCTCGTTACCGGCAAGTCACTTTACTCGTACCGTAATGCATGATCCCATGACCAGACACTTGGTCACTTTGAGCTCATTATGATGATGCATTACCGAGTGGGCCCAGAGATACCTCTCCGTCATACGGAGTGACAAATCCCAGTCTTGATCCGTGTCAACCCAACAGACACTTTCGGAGATACCCGTAATATACCTTTATAGTCACCCAGTTACGTTGTGACGTTTGGTACACCCAAAGCACTCCTACGACATCCAGGAGTTACACGATCTCATGGTCTAAGGAAAAGATACTTGACATTGGAAAAACTCTAGCAAACGAACTATACGATCTTGTGCTAAGTTTAGGATTGGGTCTTGTCCATCACATCATTCTCCTAATGATGTGATCTCGTTATCAATGACATCCAATGTCCATAGTCAGGAAACCATGACTATCTGTTGATCAACGAGCTAGTCAACTAGAGGCTTACTAGGGACATGTTGGTGTCTATGTATTCACACATGTATTACGATTTCCGGATAACACAATTATAGCATGAACAAAAGACAATTATCATGAACAAGGAAATATAATAATAATCCTTTTATTATTGCCTCTAGGGCATATTTCCAACAGTCTCCCACTTTCACTAGAGTCAATAATCTAGTTACATTATAATGAATTGAACACCCATGGAACTCTGGTGTTGATCATGTTTTGCTCTAGGGAGAGGTTTAGTCAACGGATCTGCTACATTCAGGTCCGTATGTACTTCACAAATATCTATGTCTCCATCTTGAACATTTTCACGAATGGAGTTGAAGCGACGCTTGATGTGCTTGGTCTTCTTGTGAAACCTGGGCTCCTTGGCAAGTGCAATAGCTCCAGTGTTGTCACAGAAGAGTTTGATCGGCCCCGACGCATTGGGTATGACTCCTAGGTCGGTGATGAACTCCTTCACCAAAATTGCTTCATGCGCTACCTCCGAGGCTGCCATGTACTCCGCTTCACATGTAGATCCCGCCACGACGCTCTGCTTGCAACTGCACCAGCTTACTGCCCCACCATTCAAAATATACATGTATCCGACTTAGAGTCATCCAGATCTATGTCGAAGCTAGCGTCGACGTAACCCTTTACGACGAGCTCTTCGTCACCTCCATAAACGAGAAACATTTCCTTAGTCCTTTTCAGGTACTTCAAGATATTCTTGACCGCTGTCCAGTGTTCCTTGCCGGGATTACTTTGGTACCTACCTACCAAACTTACGGCAAGGTTTACATCAGGTCTGGTACACAGCATGGCATACATAATAGAACCTATGGCTGAGGCATAGGGGATGACACTCATCTCTTCTATATCTTCTTCCGTGGTCGGACATTGAGCTGAGCTCAATTTCACACCTTGCAACACAGGCAAGAACCCCTTCTTAGACTGATCCATATTGAACTTCTTCAATATCTTATCAAGGTATGTGCTTTGTGAAAGACCTATGAGGCGTCTTGATCTATCTTTATAGATCTTGATGCCTAATATATAAGCAGCTTCTCCAAGGTCCTTCATTGAAAAACTCTTATTCAAGTAGGCCTTAATGTTGTCCAAAAGCTCTATATCATTTCCCATCAAAAGTATGTCATCTACATATAATATGAGAAATGCTACAAAGCTCCCACTCACTTTCTTGTAAACGCAGGCTTCTCCATAAGTCTGCATAAACCCAAACGCTTTAATCATCTCATCAAAGCGAATGTTCCAACTCTGAGATGCTTGCACCAGCCCATAAATCGAGCGTTGGAGCTTGCACACCTTGTCAGCATTCTTAGGATCGACAAAACCTTCCGGCTGCATCATATACAATTCTTCCTTAAGGAAACCATTAAGGAATGCCGTTTTCACATCCATTTGCCATATCTCATAATCATAGTATGCGGCAATTGCTAACATAATTCGGACGGACTTCAGCTTCACTACGGGAGAGAAAGTCTCATCGTAGTCAACCCCTTGAACTTGTCGATAACCCTTAGCGACAAGCCGAGCTTTATAGATGGTCACATTACCATCCGCGTCTGTCTTCTTCATAAAGATCAATTTATTTTCTATGGCTCGCCACTCAACGAGCAACTCAGTCAAAGTCCATACTTCATTTTCATACATGGATCCTATCTCAGATTTCATGGCTTCCAGCCATTTGTCGGAATCCGGGCCCGCCATCGCTTCTTCATAGTTCGAAGGTTCACCGTTGTCTAACAACATGATTTCCAAGACAGGGTTGCCGTACCACTCTAGTGCGGAACATGTCCTTGTGGACCTACGAAGTTCAGTAGCAACTTGATCTGAAGTTTCATGATCATCATCATTAACTTCCTCTCTAGTCGGTGCAGGCACCTCAGGAACATTTTCTTGAGTTGCGCCATTTTCCGGTTCAAGAGGTAATACTTCATCAAGTTCTACTTTCCTCCCACTTACTTCTTTCGAGAGAAACTCCTTCTCTAGAAAGGATCCATTCTTGGCAACAAAGATCTTGCCTTCGGATCTGAGGTAGAAGGTATACCCAATAGTTTCTTTAGGGTATCCTATGAAGACGCATTTTTCCGACTTGGGTTTGAGCTTTTCAGGTTGAAGTTTCTTGACATAACCATCGCATCCTCAAACTTCTAGAAACGACAGCTTAGGTTTCTTCCCAAACCATAACTCATACGGTGTCGTCTCAACGGATTTTGACGGAGCCCTATTTAAAGTGAATGCGGCAGTCTCTAAAGCATAGCCCCAAAAAGATAGCGGTAAATCGGTAAGAGACATCATAGATCGCACCATATCTAATAGAGTGTGATTACGACGTTCGGACACACCATTACGCTGAGGTGTTCCAGGCGGCGTGAGTTGTGAAACTATTCCACATTTTCTTAAGTGTGTGCCAAATTCGTGACTCAAGTATTCTCCTCCACGATCTGATCGCAGGAACTTGATTTTCCTGTCACATTGATTCTCAACCTCACTCTGAAATTCCTTGAACCTCTCAAAGGTCTCAGACTTGTGTTTCATTAAGTAGACATACCCATATCTACTCAAGTCATCAGTGAGGGTGAGAACATAACGTTAACCACCGCGAGCCTCAACACTCATTGGACCGCACACATCAGTATGTATGATTTCCAATAAGTTGGTTGCTCGCTCCATTGTTCCTGAGAACGGAGTCTTGGTCATTTTACCCATGAGGCATGGTTCGCATGTGTCAAATGATTCATAATCAAGAGACTCTAAAAGTCCATCTGCATGGAGCTTCTTCATGCGCTTGACACCTATGTGACAAAGGCGGCAGTGCCACAAGTATGTGGGACTATCATTATCAACCTTACATCTTTTGGTACTCACACTATGAATATGTGTAGCATTACGCTCGAGATTCATTAAGAATAAACCATTCACCATCAGAGCATGACCATAAAACATATCTCTCATATAAATAGAACAACCATTATTCTCGAATTTAAATGAGTAGCCATCTCGTATTAAACGAGATCCTGATACAATGTTCATGCTCAAACTTGGCACTAAATAACAATTATTGAGGTTCAAAACTAATCCCGTAGGTAAATGTAGAGGTAGTGTGCCGACGGCGATCGCATCGACCTTGGAACCATTCCCGACGCGCATCGTCACCTCGTCCTTCGCCAGTCGCCGCTTATTCCCCAGCTCCTGCTTTGAGTTACAAATGTGAGCAACTGCACCAGTATCAAATACCCAGGAGCTACTACGAGTACTGGTAAGGTACACATCAATTACATGTATATCACATATACCTTTCGTTTTGCCGGCCTTCTTGTCCACTAAGTATTTGGGGCAGTTCCGCTTCAAGTGACCACTTTCCTTGCAATAAAAGCACTCAGTCTCGGGCTTGAGTCCATTCTTTGGCTTCTTCCCGGCAGCTTGCTTGCCGGGCGCGGCAACTCCCTTTCCGTCCTTCTTGAAGTTGTTCTTACCCTTGCCTTTCTTGAACTTAGTGGTTTTATTCACCATCAACACTTGATGTTCCTTTTTGACTTCTACCTCTGCTGATTTCAGCATTGCAAATACTTCAGGAATGGTCTTTTCCATCCCCTGCATATTGAAGTTCATCACAAAGCTCTTGTAGCTCAGTGGAAGCGACTGAAGGATTCTGTCAATGACCGCGTCATCCGGGAGATTAACTCCCAGCTGAGTCAAGCGGTTATGTAACCCTGACATAGTGAGTATGTGCTCACTGACAGAACTTATTTTCCTCCATCTTACAGCTGATGAACATGTCGGAGACTTCATATCTCTCGACCCGGGCATGAGCTTGAAAAACCATTTCCAGCTCTTCGAACATCCCATATGCTCCGTGTCTCTCAAAACTCTTTTGGAGCCCCGGTTCTAAGTTGTAAAGCATGCCGCACTGAACGAGGGAGTAATCATCGGTACGTGTCTGCCAAGCGTTCATAACGTCTTGTTCTGAAGGGAGAACAGGTGCTTCACCTAGCGGTGCTTGTAGGACATAATCTTTCTTGGCAGCTATGAGGATGATCCTCACGTTCCGGACACAGTCTGTATAGTTGCTGCCATCGTCTTTCAGCTTGGTTTTCTCTAGGAACGCGTTGAAGTTGAGGACAACATTGGCCATTTGATATACAATACATGTTGTAAAGATTTTAGACTAAGTTCATGATAATTAAGTTCATCTAATCAAATTATTCAATGAACTCCCACTTAGATAGACATCCCTCCAGTCATCTAAGTATAACATGATCCGAGTTAACTAGGCCGTGTCCGATCATCACGTGAGACAGACTAGTCAACATCGGTGAACATCTTCATGTTGATCGTATCTTCTATACGACTCATGCTCGACCTTTCGGTCTTCTGTGTTCCGAGGCCATGTCTGTACATGCTAGGCTCGTCAAGTCAACCTAAGTGTTTGCATGTGTAAATCTGTCTTACACCCGTTGTATGTGAACGTTGGAATCTATCACACCCGATCATCATGTGGTGCTTCGAAACAACGAACTGTCGCAACGGTGCATAGTTAGGGGGAACACTTTCTTGAAATTATTATGAGGGATCATCTTATTTACTACCGTCGTTCTAAGTAAACAAGATGCAAAAACATGATAAACATCACATGCAATCAAATAATAATAGTGACATGATATGGCCAATATCACATAGCTCCTTTGATCTCCATCTTGGGGCTCCATGATCATCTTGTCACCAGCATGACACCTTGATCTCCATCATCATGATCTCCATCATCGTGTCTCCATGAAGTTGCTCGCCAACTATTACTTCTACTACTATGGCTAACACGTTTAGCAATAAAGTAAAGTAATTTACATGGCGTTTCTCAATGACACGCAGGTCGTACAAAAAAATAAAGACAACTCCTATGGCTCCTGCGGGTTGTCATACTCATCAACATGCAAGTCGTGATTCCTATTACAATAGCATGAACATCTCATACATCACATATATATCATTCATCATTCATCACAACTTTGGCCATATCACATCACAAAACACTTGCTGCAAAAACAAGTTAGACCTCCTCTAATTGTTGTTGCATGTTTTACATGGCTGCAATAGGGTTCTAGCAAGAACGTTTTCTTACCTACGTGAATGCCACAACGTGATTTGTCAACTTCTATTTACCCTTCATAAGGACCCTTTTCATCGAATCCGCTCCAACTAAAGTGTGAGAGACAGACACCCGCCTGCCACCTTATGCAACTAGTGCATGTCAGTCGGTGGAACCGGTCTCACGTAAGCGTACATGTAAGGTTGGTCCGGGCCGCTTCATCCCACAATACTGCTGAAGCAAAATAAGACTAGTAGCGGCAAGAAAGTTGACAACATCTACGCCCACAACAAATTGTGTTCTACTCGTGCAAAGAGAACTACGCATAGACCTAGCTCATGATGCCACTGTTAGGGAACGTTGCAGAAAACAAAAATTTTCCTACGGTTTCACCAAGATCCATCTATGAGTTCATCTAGCAACGAGTGATCGTATTGCATCTACATACCTTTGTAGATCACGCACGGAAGCGTTCAAAGTACGGGGATGAGGAAGTCATACTCGACGTGATTCAAATCACCGGAGATCCTAGCGCCGAACGGACGGCACCTCCGTGTTCAACACACGTATGGTCAGCATGACGTCTCCTCCTTCTTGATCTAGCAAGGGGGGAGGAGAGGTTGATGAAGATCCAGCAGCACGACGACGTGGTGGTGGATGCAGGGGTCACCGCAGCAGGGCTTCGCCGTTCTACTACGAGAGGGAGAGGTGTAGCAGGGGAGAGGGAGGCGCCAAGACTCAAAAGGTGCGGCTGCCCCCTCCCCCCCTTTATATAGTCCCCCTAGGGGGTGCGCCGGCCCTAGGAGATGGGATCTCCTAGGGGGGCGGCGGCCAAGGGATGGAGTGCCCCCCAAGCCAGGTGGGGCGCCCCCCCACCCTAGGGTTCCCAACCCTAGGAGCATGCGGTGGGCCAAGGGGGGCGCACCAGCCCACTATAGGCTGGTTCCCCTACCCACCTTGGCCCACGGGGCCCTCCGGGATGGGTGGCCCCACCCGGTGGACCCCCGGGATCCTTCCGGTGGTCCCGGTACAATACCGGTGACCCCTGTAACTCTCCCGATGGCCGAAACTGCACTTCCTATATATAATTCTTCACCTCCAGACCATTCCGGAACTCCTCGTGACATACGGGATCTCATCCGGGACTCCGAACAACTTTCGGGTTACGGCATATTCATATCTCTATAACCCTAGCGTCACCGAACCTTAAGTGTGTAGACCCTACGGGTTCGGGAGACATGTAGACATGACAGAGATGGCTCTCCGGTCAATAACCAACAGCGGGATCTGGATACCCATGTTGGCTCCCACATGCTCCTCGATGATCTCATCGGATGAACCATGATGTCGAGGATTCAAGCAACCCCGTATACAATTCCCTTTGTCAATCGGTACGTTACTTGCCCGACATTCGATCGTCGGTATCCCAATACCTCATTCAATCTCGTTACCGGAAAGTCACTTTACTCGTACCGTAATGCATGATCCCGTGACCAGACACTTGGTCACTTTGAGCTCATTATGATGATGCATTACCGAGTGGGCCCAGAGATACCTCTCCGTCATACGGAGTGACAAATCCCAGTCTTGATCCGTGTCAACCCAACAGACACTTTCCGAGATACCCGTATTATACCTTTATAGTCACCCAGTTACGTTGTGACGTTTGGTACACCCAAAGCACTCCTACGGCATCCGGGAGTTACACGATCTCATGGTCTAAGGAAAAGATACTTGACATTGGAAAAACTCTAGCAAATGAACTATACGATCTTGTGCTAAGTTTAGGATTGGGTCTTGTCCATCACATCATTCTCCTAATGATGTGATCTCGTTATCAATGACATCCAATGTCCATAGTCAGGAAACCATGACTATCTGTTGATCAACGAGCTAGTCAACTAGAGGCTTACTAGGGACATGTTGGTGTCTATGTATTCACACATGTATTACGATTTCTGGATAACACAATTATAGCATGAATAAAAGACAATTATCATGAACAAGGAAATATAATAATAATCCTTTTATTATTGCCTCTAGGGCATATTTCCAACAAAATATACCATGGGCACAGGTGGGGAGGGGGGGCACAACTGCGGCACACCCCAAAACGCGGCCGAAACCGCCTAGGGGCTTCCCATTTGGTTATTTTTATTTTTCTTTCAGGACTTTAATCTCTGGAAACGTTGTCCGGCAGGTCTATTGC
This sequence comes from Triticum urartu, assembly GCF_003073215.2. NCBI lineage: Eukaryota > Viridiplantae > Streptophyta > Magnoliopsida > Poales > Poaceae > Triticum > Triticum urartu. Next base: position 73,491,923 of record NC_053026.1, on the reverse strand, counting down.
CGAACACATGATACAATAACCAAGGAGGCAGACAACTATGTTATACAACGGAATTCCCAGGTTGATTACAGATTTCATTTCATTCCTCAGCTCGCCCTTGGAAGGGACATAGTCCTACTCTTTTTCTTATTGCACTATCTGTATCACTCTGCTTTATTGCAATTTTTTAATAAAGAATGCATGACATTACGACTATTATTGCATTTTTGTTCTATATATATATGTGTGTGTTCATTAATGATGCCTTGCAACCATACACTCTGGTACGGCCAATGCACCAGGGGCTTACGTACCCACAATATGGTGTGAAAAGTCCGAAAACTTTCACAAGTGCGGCACCCCGAACTTATAGCATTATATGCATCAGCTCCGAATCATGTCTTTGCTCAAATGTTGGGTTTGCCCGGCTCCTATGTTTTGGTACCTTACGTTCCGCTCTATCGGCTAGGGTAGCGCTAGGAGAACTACTGCGATTGTGCCCCGGTTCTGTCGGGCTGAGCACCTCAGTAGAGAAAGCTAAAACTGACTATCATGATAAGGCGAGAGACTGGTTGCTATTCGGCGAGGTTTTTCGAGTCCCTAAAGACTTATGCCGCTTAGGGCCAGGGGCCGGCTCTGTCCATCTTACAGGCGTGTATCGCGCCCCGAATTTGGCCTTCTGAATACGAGGGGCTTCGCCGAAATTAAAAATTATAGAATTCTATGGCTAAGTGAGAGTGATAAAGCATTATTAGTCTGGTTGCCTTGTTCGTTGTGCTGAGCACCTCCCTCGAAGGACCCAAACATTGGAACAAGAGTGCTCAGGTTTATCCCGAACACCCCAGCACTCGTGGCATGGGGGCAGAATCCGAGGTCTAGCCACCTCTTAGATTGGATAAACAGCCAAACAGAAGGTAATATTTTAAATTCACACAAGCGTTGCATAGCGAATACGATACAAGTTTTCTTACATACAGGACAAAACGAGCAAGTCTCATTCAAAAATTACATTTTGTGAACACTCATCCGCGATAAGACGGGCGCCCGGCAGAACACCCTCATAGTACATCTCAGGGTGGCGGTGCTCCTTGCCCTCCGGCGGCCCCTCCTTGATCAGCTTCACGGCGTCTAGCTTGACCCACTGCATTTTTACATGGGCGAAAGCCCGACGTGCACCTTCAATGCAGACGGATCGCTTGACAACCTCCAGCCGTAGGCAGGCATCCACAAGCCGCCTCACCAGGCCGAAGAAGCTGTTCGGAAGGGCGTCGCCAGGCCACAACCAGACTATGAAGCCCTTCATGGCCTGATCGGCCGCCTTATGTAGCTCGACCATCTGCTTCAGCTGGTCGCTCATTGGCACCGAATGTTCGGCCTCAGCATACTGAGACCAAAACAGCTTCTCCATCGAGCTCCCGTCCTCGGCCTGGTAAAATTGTGCAACATCGGACACACTGCGGGGCAAATCTGCGAATGCTCCTGAAGAGCTTCGGATCCGGGTAAGTAATCAATAATTTACTATTACATGCTTGCTTTGCATATAGAAAGCCTTACCCACCGCTATCTTCTTCATCGCGTCGATCTCCTGAAGGGCCTTCTGGGCCTCGGCCTTGGCACTCTTCACACTCTCACGGGCCGCGGCAAGCTCAGACTCTCGCGTCTTCAAGTCAAGCTCCAACGCCTCGTGCTTTGTCACGAGAGCCTGGAGCTCTTGCTGCACCTTGCCCACCCGAGCCTCGTGCCTCTCTCGCTCGGTGCGCTCCTTGGCCGCTGTCTCTTTGGCCTTGGTCAGCGCTTGCTTCAGGGTCGCCACCTCAACCGTGGCCCCTGGCAAAACATACAATTATCCTGTCATTCTGCAATCGCGTCCTTTCTTATATATATTCATATATCTATAGACGGGGTAATACTTACCCTCGTTCTCCTCGAGCTGCCTCTTGACAAGGCCAAGCTCTTTCTTGTACCCATCGAGGTCCTGCTTCAGTACGGCGACCTACGCAGTTAGTGCGGCAGACGCCAGCAGAGAAGCCTGCATATACATATTGACATACTTATACTAGACTCCTGCGATATTATTTGATCCTCTGTTCGGCTTTTCTTTGCGAACTACGAACAAAGCATCAGGGGCTACTGTCTATGCGGTAATACTTCTACTACATTTTAAAACACTTACCTCGAAGCCTATTAGAAGGCTAGTACATGCTTCAGTCAATCTGCTCTTGGCGGACTGAACCTTCTGGATCACCGCACTCATGATGGTGCGGTGCTCCTCCTTGATGGAAGCACTGCGAAGCGCTTCCAATAGATAGTCCGGCACCTCTGGATGGACAGAGGTCACCGGTACAGGTGTCTCACCCCTCTTAGAAGGAGACAGCCTGCCCGAGCCCGGAACCGCTGGAGGTTCCGGCGCGGTGTTCGGCTGAGGCCCGAACTCGGATCTCTCAGGGGCCCCGTCCCCTCTGCTCCCGAAGTCCGGAAGGTCGCCTTGAGGGACCTTCGGGACTGTCTCCCCTCGATCCGGTGCCTCTTGAGACAACACCTCGGCGTCGTCGGCGGGATGAGGGGAGGTGGCAGTCGGGACTGGATCGCTATCCATGTCCGACGAACCCAGGGAGCCGTCCGATGATACCTCGATATTTGCTCGTGGCGGCCTGCGTAATTATGTTTGGCGATTAGGGAAAGCAATGCGACAAAGGAATCCTATGGGTTACTTTGGTATCCGAATACTTACTGGGGCTTGGCCCTGGGCAACCACTCGTCTTCACTTTCATCGGTGGCGGTGGAGCTGTCCGGAAGGAGAGTCCTTCCCTTCTTGGACCCTCCAGCCTTCCCAGTCGGGGCGGCCTTCCTTTTCTTGTCTCCCCTAGTCGGTGGGGGATCCTCTTCTTCCTATTCCTCATCTTCGGGGGAAGAATGCGCCGCAGAGTCATCGGACGATGAGTCCGACGACGCCTGGCGTCGGGAACTCTTTCGAGCTGCCTTGGCCTTCTTGGTCTTCTCCGGCACCTTATAAGGGGCCGGAGTCAACATCTTTGCCAGAAGGGCGTCTGCGGGGCCTTCGGGCAAGGGAGCCGGACAGTCGATTTGTCCGGCCATCTACTACCAGTCCTGTTAACGGCACGGGAGTTTAGATCCCGCATAGAGTCAATCTATATAAAAATAAGTATGATGTGAAAGGTAAAACAACTTACCGCGCTGGCTTGGCGCTTCGCGCTGAATCCGCGATCCTGAGTAATGGGGGGAGGGACCTCGGCACTCTTGAACAGCACCCTCCAGGCATCTTCATGAGTCGTGTCGAAGAGCCTGTTCAGTGTTTGGTGCTGCGTCGGATTGAACTCCCACGAGGTGAACTCCCGTTGTTGGCACGGGAGTATCCGGCGGATGAGCATAACCTGGACTATGTTGACGAGCTTCAGCTTCTTGTCCACCATGTTTTTAATACATGTCTGGAGTCCGGTCAGTTCTTTTGAATTACCCCAGGACAGGCTCTTCTCCTTCCAGGACGTGAGCCGCATGGGGGTGCCAGATCGGAACTCGGGGGCCGCTACCCATGCGGGGTCGCGCGACTCGGTGATATAGAACCACCCCGATTGCCACCCCTTTATGGTTTCCACAAAGGAGCCCTTGAGCCATGTTATGTTGGTCATCTTGCCCACCATGGCGCCTCCGCACTCGCCTGGCAGCCGCCCACCACCTTCGGCTTGACGTTGAAGGTCTTCAGCCATAGGCTGAAGTGGGGCTTGATGCGGAGAAATGCCTCGCACACAATGATAAACGCCGAGATGTTGAGGATGAAGTTCGGGGCCAGATCGTGGAAATCCAGGCCATAATAGGACATGAGCCCTCGGACGAAGGGATGAAGAGGGAATCCCAGTCCGCGGAAGAAATGGGTGAGGAATACAACCCTCTCGTGGGGCCTGGGGGTGGGGATGAGTTGCCCCTCATCTGGGAGCCGGTGCGCGATGTCGTCGGGCACGTATCCGGCTCTCCTCAGTTTCTTGACGTCTCCCTCCGTGATGGAGGATACCATCCACTTGCCTCCCGCTCTGGACATGGTTGGAGAAGGTTGAGATGGAAGTGAGGACTTGGGCGCTAGAGCTCGAGTGTGCGGGGGTGGACAAAACTAAGCGTCCCCACTTGCCTGGTAAAACTCTCGTATCCCCCAAGTGCCGTAATTGATGGCGCGGTTGGGTTACCCACGCCCGTATTGATGAGAATCCCGTAATAAGGGGACACGATCACTGCTTCGACAAGACGTGTCGAAAAACTGCCTCGCGTTATGTGCGGGGCTGGTTAAAAGAAACGTTTCGAATAATCACCGGGCCATGACGTAACGTCATGTTGCCAAAACAAGCTAGCGAATTAGATCTGCGAAAACATTATTCTCTCTATGGTGGAATGTGGAACTTATTTTGCAGGGTCGGACACCATCCTCGTATTCAAATTCTTCTGTGATGTATTCGGAGAAGGAACCCGCCTTGCAATGCCGAAGACAACTGCGCGACGGACTCATCGTCATTGAAGCCTGGTTCAGGGGCTACTGAGGGAGTCCTGGATTAGGGGGTCTCCGGACAGCCGGACTATCTCCATTGGTCGGATTGTTAGACTATGAAGATACAAGATTCAAGACTTCGTCTCGTGTCCGGATGGGACTCTACTTAGCGTGGAAGGAAAGCTAGGCAATACGTATATGGATATCTCCTCCTTTGTAACCGACCTTGTGTAACCCTAACCCTCTCCGGTGTCTATATAAACCGAAGGGTTTTAGTCCGTAGGACAACAATCACAACATACAATCATACCATAGGCTAGCTTATAGTGTTTAGCCTCTGTGATCTCGTGGTAGATCTACTCTTGTAGTACACATATCTTCAGTATTAATGAAGCAGAACGTAGGGTTTTACCTCCATCAAGAGGGCCCGAACCTGGGTAAAACATCGTGTCCCCTGCCTCCTATTACCATCCGTCCTAGACGCACAGTTCGGGACCCCCTACCCAAGATCCGCCGGTTTTGACACCGACAAGCACCGACAATTAGCATCAGTGTGTGAACATGAATGTAATGTCGGTGAGAAATACGTACTCCCCCAAGCTTAGGCTTTTGGCCTAAGTTGGTCTATGCCCAAGGATTAAAGTTGCCCTCTCCGGTGTAAGGGGGAGTGTCCTCTGAGTGCCACTGGTTGGCAATCTCCTCTGGGTTCCACTGATAAACTGACTATCGATAAGGGTCCTGGGGTGGTTCCGGCTCAGGCTTTGGAGCTGGTGTCACACTCTAGTATGCATAAACGTCCTCCGGTAAAACAAGGTACTTGCCTGAAAATATGTTAAACAAAGAGGGACCAGGCAATAGCCACTCCCCGTCTCTTATCGTCAATGGTGTCCAGTTTCCAAGGGAGGGAGAGGGCCGCCTGTTAGGAGTCAGCCGAGCCCGCGCCGCCTGGTCAAGGTCGGCCGCCTTCGGGCATCTCACGGATAGGTAGGGCCCGCCGCTTGTGGGCCCTATTGATAGCCCATCGTGGGGGCACCGCACCCTAGGCCATAGGTGATGTCACGGGCTATGTGGCAACAGTGTCGCGCCAGGAAGGAGATGTCTGCCTGGTACGGGGCACTGTGGCCACGTTTCGCCCTAGATTCATGGCTGGCAGGCTGTACTGTAGCCATGCCCCGTCTCGTCACTGTAAAGACGTGCTAACTTTGAGGGAACGACGGGTTGCCTGCTAGGAGTCGGCCTCCCAGGAGGCCGCCTACTAGGAGTCGGCCCGCCTCGTGGCCGTCTTCTAGGCTCCGCTGCCTTCTAGCAGCCGGCCGTTTGAACCAGCCAGCCCCCAGAAGGCGGATTCTTATCTTCGATGCTTTGAGGGGTGATACGTCTCCAATGTACCTATAATTTTTTATTGTTCCATGCTATTATATTATCTGTTTTGGATGTTTAATGGGATTTAATATGCACTTTTATATTATTTTTGGGACTAACCTATTAACCGAAGGCCCAGTGCTAGTTTATGTTTTTTTGCCTATTTTAGTGTTTTGTGGAAAAGGAATATCAAACAGAATCCAAATGGAATGAAACCTTCGCGAGGATCTTTCTTGGAACAAACGCAAACCAGGAGACTTGGAGCGAAAGTCCGGAACTCCGCGAAGCTTCCACGAGGCAGGAGGGCACGCCTAGAGGGGTAGGCACACCCCCACCCTCGTGGGCCCCACAGAGCTCCATCGACGTACTTCTTTCGCCTATATATACTCTTATACCCTAAAAACATGAGGGGGGTCCACGAAACCACTTTTCCACCGGCCGCAACCTTGTATACCCGTGAGATCCCATCTGGGGCCTTATCCGGCAATCTGTCAGAGGGGGATTCGATCACGGAGGGCTTCTAAATCAACACCATAGCCTCTCCGATGATGTGTGAGTAGTTTACCACAGACCTTCGGGTCCATAGTTATTATCTAGATGGCTTCTTCTCTCTTTTTGGTTCTCAATACAAAGTTCTCCTCGATGTTCTTGGAAATTTATTCAATGTAATACTTTTTGCGGTTTGTTTGCCGAGATCCGATGAATTCTGGATTTATGATCAAGTTTATCTATGAACAATATTTGGTTCTTCTCTGAATTCTTATATGCATGATTTGATATCTTTGCAAGTCTCTTCGAATTATCGGTTTAGTTTGGCCTACTAGATTGATCTTTCTTGCAACGGGAGAAGTGCTTAGCTTTGGGTTCAATCTTGCGGTGTCCTTTCCCAGTGACAGTAGGGGCAGCAAGGCACGTATTGTATTGTTTCCATCGAGGGTAAAAAGATGGGGTTTATATCACATTGCTTGAGTTTATCCCTCTACATCATGTCTCTTGCCTAAATCATTACTCTGTTCTTATGAACTTAAAACTCTAGATGCATGCTGGATAGCGGTCGATGTGTGGAGTAATAGTAGTAGATGCAGAATCATTTTAGTCTACTTAACACGGACGTGATGCCTATATTTCATAATCATTGCCTAGATATTCTCATAACTATGCGCTCTTCTATCAATTGCTCAGCAGTAATTTGTTCACCCACCGTAATACTTGCTATCATGAGAAAAGACACTAGTGAAACCTATGGCTCCCGGGTCTCTTTCTTATTATATTGCATCTATTTTATTTACATCGCATCTCGTTTACTATTTCGTAATCTATACAACAAAAATACCAAAAATATTTACCTTATTATCTTTATGAGATCTCAGTTTCGCAAAGTGACCGTGAAGGGATTGACAACCCCTTTATCGTGTTGGTTGCGAGGTTCTTGATTGTTTGTGCAGGTACTAGGTGACTTGCGTGTTATCTCCTACTGGATTGATACCTTGGTTCTCAAAAACTAAGGGAAATACTTACGCTACTTTGCTGCATCACTCTTTCCTCTTCAAGGGAAAACCAACGCATGCTCAAGAGGTAGTAAGGGGCGCAGCCAGCCCCGATGTCTTGAAATACCATGGGGGGCCGATGGGGCTACCCATGGTCATTTACTCCGATAGTAGTCCCCGAAGCTGGTGGGGTGCTGTGGCTGAAGGGGCGAGCAGCCCCAGCAGCTTCCTACTCCGAGTGGTCTAAAAGTATTGCTTCGTCCGTCTTCTGAAGTGCTGACAGTTAGGAGCCGGCCATATTCAAGTAGGCAGCTTGGTGAATTCAAAACGTTTGCGATGAGCCGGGCGGCACGCCAGCCGAATGGTTGGCCTGCTGCCCGTTGCTAGCCCGCCACATGGCGCCAGCAGGCCGGGCCAACCTTCCAGCCCACGCGCACGATGGGACGTCACCACAGGCCAGGGCCCACCACTACAGGGCCTCGGCACGTGCGCGGATCCGCTGCGGCCAAGGCGAGTGGTTGGGCTCCCGCGGTAGTTAACACGTGGCTTTATTGGCGTAGTAATTGTGGGATCATGGGGGGAGTGGGTGCAGTTAATCCCATGCCCCCACGTTCATGCCTCCTCGGCTCCGCCGCTTGGGGCTATAAGTAGGGGGAGGAGGGGGCGGCAGATGCACACGCGCCCTCCTCTCCCTTCTCCTTTCTCCTTCTTCTTAGTGCTGCCGTAGGACTCCTGCCTCTCACTGAAGTGCTGCTACAGCCCATCGATGCCGAGTTTATCCTCCCCGTAGTGTTGCTGCTCCACCACGAGCTCGCACGTTCGTGCCGCGCCGTGCCTCCGTTGGGTGAACGGGCCGGCACTTAGGACGGCTCCAATGTCCATGAGGATCACCTCGCTTTCCTCCGCCAGATGTGGGGGCTTCCCGGTGAGAACTACATACAGGTATGCACTCCCCTCGAGACATAGATCTCGCCGGCGTCGGAGGATGGCGAACGCGTCATCTTCCGGTCGCATTTCCTTCACGGCCTGGGCCTACCGGCAAGCAGCTTCTTCCGCTCTCTCCAATTCTATCGACTCCAGCCGCACCACCTCACGCCGAACACGGTGGTGCTGTTGTCCGCCTTTGTTACGCTCTGCGAGGGTTACCTTGGCGTTCTCCCCACCATCGAGCTCTGGGGGGAGTTCTTCTACACCAAGCTCGGCACCGCTGCCTAGAATGAGGCAGCTCAGTGCGGAGCCTTCATCACGGTGCGACGTTCGGGTGCATGGAACTGCTTCCCGACTATCAGCTTGACACAGTCGGTCAAGCTGTGTCAAAAATCTTATTTCTACGTCAAGAATGTCCACCCGACGCTGCACTTCGTCAATCTGCCGGCTTATATAGTTGGCCCGCTGGCTAAGCCCCACACCAATTGGCAATTCCGACCGCCTGGCCAAGAAGTTGGCGGACCAGGTGGCCCAGCACAAGGCGGATGTCCAGAAGCTCAAGGAGGCGAAACACGCCCTCCAGGCCGAGTTTGAGACTGAGCGCTCAAAGTAGGTCGAGAAGGAGGCGATCCTCACCGCTGGCTACGGCGAGATTGAGGACATGATCGATGGTAAACTTCTTTTTCTTTGGGATTACCGCCGACTATATCCAGAGTCGGCTTCCGACTTCTGATCCTTGTTCTTCTTTGCGTAGACTTCTTTCCTGGATATGCCGTCGCCAACGGCCAAGCCATCGAGGCTCGCCACGACGAGCGCATGAGTGAAGGAGTGGAGATCCTGCTCAACGCGCCTCGAAACATGAACAAGCAACTCCTGGCCTTCAGGGCGCGCCTGCAGCCGGCCCACCGTATGCTCCGCCGCCTTCAGCGCGTCGAGTCTCAGCTGGTTTCCACCCTCTGGCCGGGTGTCCAAGGTCCACGCACCCCCAGCAGGACAGCCGACTGGTTAGAGGTGGCAATCAACTACTTTGAGGCTTGGAAGGGCTCCTTTGCTCGGGAAGGCGCCCGGAGAGCCTTGGAGTTCGTCAAGGAATGCCATCCTGAGCTGAACCTAGACTAGTTGGCCACGTTCTGGCAGGAGGCCAGCGAAGAGTTGGCGGCTGTGGGGGCTGCGCTCACTCGACGTGCGGTGGCGATTGCCGAGTACACCGAGACCGGTGTCTTCCTCCCCGAGCTAGACGAGGAGGGCGTTGAGGTGCCGCTGAACTGGTTCGAGCTAAATCTGAACGACAATGAGTTCTCGGTGGAGGAAATTGCCTCCAACGATGAGGGCGAGGACGAGGAAGGCGAGGATGGTGAAGATGACGCGCCGTAGGACAGAGTGGACAGCCAGCCTCAGCTCAATCAAGCATCGAGCAACGAGCCGCGTGGGAGTGCGCCGACTGCTGCCGACGGTGGTTGTCGGTGTCAAAACCGGCGGATCTCGGGTAGGGGGTCCTAAACTGTGCGTCTAAGGCAGATGGTAACAGGAGGCAGGGGACACGATGTTTTACCCAGGTTCAAGCGCTCTTGATGGATGTAAAACCCTACGTCCTCCTTGATTTATTCTTGATGATATGGGTATTACAAGAGTTGATCTACCACGAGATCGGAGAGGCTAAACCCTAGAAGCTAGCCTATGGTATGATTGTCTATTGTCCTACGGACTAAAACCCTCCATTTTATATAGACACCAGAGGGGGCTAGGGTTACACAAGGTCGGTTACAAAGGAGGAGATATATACATCCGTATTGCCTAGCTTGCCTTCCACGCCAAGTAGTTTCCCATCCGGACATGAGACAAAGTCTTCAATCTTGTATCTTTATAGTCCAACAGTCCAGCCGAAGGATATAATCCGGCTGTCCGGATACCCCCTAATCCAGGACTCCCTCAGTAGCCCCCAAACCAGGCTGCAATGACGATGAGTCCGGTGCGTAGTATTGTCTTCGGCGTTGCAAGGCGGGTTCTTCTCCATCGTTCGAACGTTTGTAAAGCAGTGTCCGGTCCCATAAATGTTTGGACCTCTTGGCTTCTGGGCCCAATAAGGGCTTTCTCCCATGCATTGAATGAATACGAGGCGCCAGGGCGTTTTTACGTTCGCCCCCCTAGCTAGATAAATAAATTGTCTATTAAAGGGATGGGGATCCTTAGATCCGATCCATACCATCCTCCCCCAGCGAGAGTCCATCAGAGTGCGTTCCGGAAAGATCCATTTTAGCATGGCCGACCTCCGTAGCTCCTCCTCCCGCCCCCGAAGCCTTAAGCCTGGTGATTGGGAAAGGTGTTCAGTCCCACACAGTCATTTAGTCGAACTGCAGACTAAGGGATTTCTCCCTCCAGCGTACATGGTGCCCATTCGAGCCGGGCTTGCCACCTATAATGGTGGGGAGCAAGTGGAGAGCTTTCCCTATCCCTCTATGGGGGAACGGGTCTGCCTTGTTCCCTATCTATTAAGGGGACTCGGATTTCCAATTCATTCGTTCCTCCACGGGCTCCTGGAGTTCTACGGCCTCCAATTACACAATTTCACCCCAGTCTCCATCCTACATATCGCCGGCTATGTGGCTCTCTGTGAGTTGTTCCTGGGCTGCGAGGCTCACTTCGAGCTGTGGAAAAGGCTATTTTGCCTCGTCCCTCACACAAAGAGGGGGTCACTTTATCAAGTGGGCACAGCGAAATATGGCGCATCGCCGATACCGGATACCTGTCTGATACTCCGAAGAAGTCACCCGAAGACTAGCCTTTAGAATGGTTTTATATGGAGGATGTTCCCCTTCCGGACCCTGTTCGGCGGGGTCTTCCTGAGTTCAACAATGCTCCTCTAATGAAACGCCGAAGTTGGCGCCCATGGAGCCCCCAGGTGGAAGACAATGGAGAAGTCCTCTATATGATGAACCGAATTAAAGCACTGGCTCGATCAGGATTGACAGTAATCGAAGTTATGTCGATTTTCATAATGCGGGGAGTGCAACCACTTCAATATCGTGGGCACCCCTTGTGGTGTTATAACGGGGCGTATGATGCCACCCGCTGCGGGCGTAAGGGTCCGGACAATGCTGCCGCTTTAGCGAAAATTCTGTCCGAATTGTTCAAGGGTGAGGAAGAGGAGTTCACCCGCATCAAGCTGGGTAAGTTATATCTCCCTGCTCCCATTTTTCCCGCATTCTTTGTCGTAAGTATTCACCTTGCCACCTTGCGGCAGGAACTGCGAAAAGCCATAAAGGAGGTCAGCAGCCCTTCTCCACAACCAGAGGACCCTGACCGGGCCCTCAACTTCGGACTTGAAGAAGATTTGGTTATATTCGTGGAGCTGATAGACCGGTAGTTCTATCAGTTAAGCTGCGACGATGCCATGGTGGCCATTATGGCCGACTATCCCGGATTGCTCCCTGCATCGCACATAAGAAAAACCAAAAATCCCAACTCCAAAACTAGGATCCCCTTTTAGACACTTCACTCACCATATACACATGGCATTTTTACAGGGAAGGCATTCGGGGCGCCCTGCCGAACCCGCAGCAACGCGCCAACATGAGGCACCGAGGCCGGGTAGGCCAAAAAGGAAGGCGGTCAGGATGGAGACGCCGACGCAAAGGTATAACAAACCACGCTCCGTGGTTGTCGTCTTTCTTGAAATATAATGACGCACGTGTTTCTTTAACAGAAAAAACGGTCACCGGAATATGTCCGGCGATGTTACTAATCACGCTTCCACCAGCCGGGAGCCAGGACCGGACATAGAGGCGGAAGCCGATATGGGGCGGGCGCCAGGTAATCCCCCTACAGAGGATGCAGATAGATTATCCTCTACAAACTCAGAGGTGGAAAGCACCATGAATCATAGGCGCCACCAGGCCGTACTCCGTGATGCTTGTTTCTCACCAGAGGCATTTGATGCCTTCAATTCTGGATAGGCGTACCTCTGAGCTGCTCAAGATGGTCTAGCCAGAGCCACGGATCAGTATGTAAAGGATGTACGGGTAAGTAAATCTGATGATTTATATGTAATAGTAGCCCCTGAGACTTGAAACAGTTAGCAAAACTGATTTAAGGATCATCTTTATTATGCAGGTTCTTACAGAGAGGAATACTAGGCTGTCACAGGAGCTAGAGGAATGCAAGACCCAACTGCGGGCTGCTGTGGCCGCATTGCAGGAACCGAAAAAGTCACCTACTGGTAACATTTACTTTAAAGAATGATGGTTACCATATAGTGTGCGGCATGGCTGCAGATCTAACAACACATGTTGAAGATGAATCCAGAGAAAATCTGGAGGACCAGCATGTTATGCGACAGCTAGAGGCTGGCAAACGCGTGCTGACTAAGGTTAGGCGGGAGAAAAACAATCTCCAAGATGCCAATATTAAGCTGAGCGTGGAACAAAAAGACATTCGGGGCCAGCTTGCAGACTCCGAGAAGGACAATAAGCGGCTTTGGCGCAGCATATTCAGTAAGTTCTTGAATGAATCCTTTTAAAGGAGTTCGGCAAAGAAGCTGACTAACAACGTTATGTCTGTAGGTATGCCGAAGGGTCGTCCCGCGGAGGAAATGCCCGGGTCGGCGGGTGATCTTCTATCCGAGCTGTCACATCTACATGAACAAGTTCGGCAGGTGATGCAGGGTGTTGCCCAGGCCTGACAGAAGGCATTGCAGAGCTTGTGGAGAAGCTCAAGGGAGCACGGCGGTGCTTCCGATTATGGAAGATATCAGCCTGCCGACAGGGTGCCAGAGAAGCCTGGGCCATGGTGAAGACGCGGTATACCAAGGCAGACCCAAATCACATGGCCGAGGTCGGACCTGTGGGGCCCGACGGAAAATAGATCCGCGTTAACTTAGTTTATGGCAAGTAGAATTAGCCGCAAAGTATTCCCAACAGGATTGTAAGCTAGACCGCCTGTTGGATGGTATATAAGAGGAATTTAGTCAGTCTGCATGACTATGTAATGAAAGTGACATGTATAATGCCTTCTAGCCGGATTGTAGATCATTTGTCTTGGCGGACCTTTTCGCTTCAACCTCGGGACCCGATAGTCCGGAGTGTATCCGAATACCCGCGCAGTTATATAAGAACCGGGGCATGCGTGGAGACCAGGTGTAGGGGTCATAAGTGCTTGAACAGACAAGTGTCCAACTAGTTATGTTATATTACATGGGTAGTGAGAAACATCTTCCAGGGAGAATAGCTCCGTTAAGGGTTCCTTTCCCTGGGTAATCATGCCCTAAAGTGCATGTCTGGACTGCGACAGGAAATGCAGGAAAAACATCTGGGGCAGATATGGACAATAAATAAAAATCATCTTTTGTTCACCGACAGAATATTCCCTTAAGAACGCTAGCTTTCGGCTTCCACCGGTCTGAGGTACACGTCCGGCTAACCCGGCAGCAACAATCACAGAGGTGATCCCCTTATGCCCTAGCCGAATTAACGGGAACGTAGGGCATAAATACAAGAGCCAGGCAACCCAGCTTCGCCAAAACTTAAGTCATATCGATGCATATAATGGCAAAAAAGGTACATGCGGCTAGCCAGAGGCCCAGATAAATAATTAAGCTTCTGTGAAAGAAGCCCCCAGGTATTATGAGCGCGGCTAGCGCATCTATAATGTGCAAGCGAGGCACAAGTTGGCCCTTAAAGGCCTAGAGAAATAATAACAGAAAGGAAGAAAGGAAAACAAGACAGATAATGTACATGCAAAAAATGGACAAAGGGAGGGGACGGACATAGGGTCCGGCGCTAGGCGTAGAATCTTCGGAGCCTGGCCGCATTCCATGGGTTCGGCTCGAGTCTACTAGTCGATGCATCCTGCAGTCGGTACGCTCCACCGGTTAGAACTTGGTCAATAATGAAGGGACCTTCCCATTTGGACTCGAGCTTGTTCTTTTTCTTATCCGGCAGGCATAGAACTAGTTCGCCAACGTTATAAGTTTTGGGCCGTACTTCTCTGCTTTGTTATCTGCGAGCCTGTTGCTAATAAAATGCGGAACGGGCTTTGGCTACGTTGCGCTCCTCCTCCAAGATGTCCAGACCGTCCTGCCGATCGAGCTCGGCTTCTCTTTCTTCGTACATGCGCACTCGAGGTGAGTCATGAATTATGTCACAGGGCAAGACTGCCTCTGCGTCATACACCATAAAGAAGGGTGTGTATCCGGTACTACGATTCGGCGTGGTCTGCAGCCCCCAGAGTACGGAGTCGAGCTCCTCTACCCAGTGCGTGTTAGACTCCGTTAAGGAATGCACTAATCTGGGTTTAATGCCGCTCATTATAAGACCGTTCGCTTGCTCGACTTGGCCGTTGGTTTGTGGTTGATAGACTAAAGCATAATCGAGCTTGATGCCCATTTTGTTGCACCAGAGTTTTACCTCATCGGCTGTGAATTTTGTGCCGTTGTCAGTGATGATGCTGTGGGGGATGCCATAACGGTGTACGACCCCAGATATGAAGTCTATCACTGGTCCGGATTCGGCTGTTTTAACAGGCTTGGCCTCTACCCATTTGGTGAGTTTATCCACCATGACCACTAAGTATTTTTTCTTGTGGGTTCCTCCTTTAAGGGGTCCAACCATGTCAAGCCCCCAGACCGCAAAGGGCCACATAATGGGGATTGTTTGAAGGGCGGTGGGTGGCATGTGGCTTTGATTTGCAAAGAGCTGGGAACTGGCGCAACGTTGGACCAAGTCCTGTGAATCTGCCCGGGCCTTTGGGCAATAGAATCCTGTACAGAAGGCCTTGCTTCCAAGAGCCCAGGCTGCGGCGTGGTGATCGCCGAGTCCGGCGTGGATTTCTGCTAAAAGGTTTCGCCCTTGCTCTTCGGAGATGCATCTTTGAAGGACTCCGGTAGTGCTTTTTTATACAATTCTCCCTCATGGACCCTGTAGGCCTTAGATCGCCGCACTATGCAGCGTGCCTCATTTTGTTCCTCCAGAAGTTCCTGGTTGTGTCCACGGGGCTATAATGGCCATTATTACGTGGGCTGAAGGTGTGATTTCGGTGGCGGGGCCTCCGGTTGTGTCAGAGTATTCAGTATCGGGCATTTTGGCCGGGTCTGGACTATGGTTGCCAGTGTCCCCTTCCCATACTACGGATGGCTTGAACTGCCTTTCCGGAAAGATGTTGGGGGGACTGCATCGCGTTTTGCGTCGATGTGGGCGAGGATATCCGCCGCCTGATTGTTTTCCCGAGCCACATGGTGAAATTTGAGCCCCTTGAACCGAGCTAACATTTTTAGGATGGTGTTTCGGTAGGCCACCATTTTCGGATCCTTAGCGTCAAAGTCTCCATTTATTTGGGATATTGCCAGGTTTGAATCCCCATGCACCTCCAGGCGTTGAATGCCCATGGAGACTGCCATCTGAAAACCATGCAACAGGGCTTCGTATTCGGCTGCGTTGTTGGAGTCTGTGTACAATATTTGCAGTAAGTATTGAACGGTATCTCTGGTTGGGGACGTCAGGACGACGCCAGCCCCTAGACCAGCCATCATTTTAGAACCGTGTCAGGACCCTGATTCCAAGTCACATCGATCTAGCCGGTAACACCTCATATCACATTGCGACCTCACGCACGGTAACCCCACGGGTGTCGCCTTACCATGGCCCGGGACCGTTTGCGCCTTTTGGCTCACGTATATGATAGTGTCGCTAGCATCCATATGACAGAGAACCCGGGCCGACATGGCTAGTCGTGAACCCAAAGCGACACAAACCTATGGAGACAGGCATACGTGAATCACATCAAGCATGTCGGTCATCAGTGTGTGAATCCAGGCTGTAGCACTGGGCTAACAGGACTCCAGGGAACCCGGGCTGTAGCAGGCTAGGCAGGACTCCGGATGTCACCCCGTGACATTTCCCTGAAGGGACAGACATAGGAACGAAGTGAAACACATGCCGGCAAGGTCAAGTGTTCCGAGCAGTAGTGCTGGGCTAGCAGGACTCTGGTGAACCGGGCTGTAGCGGACTACTATGGCTCGAGAATCACTAGTCTACATTTCCCCATAAGAAAGGCTGCCAAGGATAAACAACTAGATTGTCGGATCCCACACATACCAAGCATTTCAATCATACACACAATATGCTCGATATGTGCAAATACAACATGGCATCACAACAAAACTCTACAACTCAAGTACTTTATTTAAAGGCTCGAGAGAGCCATACATAACATGTTCATACAGGTAGGGGTCACACGACCGACACTCAAGTCATACAAGCATACAAGCACATGCGGAAGCAAATAGTCTAAGTACAGACACTAGAAAGAAAGAAGGCTTCTCGAAGCCTCTTTATCTACATAGGGCCCTCCATGGCCAGGATCACCACCTGGGTGGCTAGTTACTCGTCGACATCAAGGTCTATGTAGAACCCATCAGAAGGGGCGGTGTTGTCGTTTGAAAACAGTAATTAAGCAAACATGAGTACAGAGGTACTCAGCAAGTCTTACATCAGAACCTACTATACATGCTTGTTCTCAAGAAGGTGGTGGTGTTATTGCAGCAAGCCAGCTTTGAGTCTTGGCTAAGCTATCCTACGAGACTCCACTAGAAAAACAGTTTTTCGCACACGAGTCCACCTATCACCAACACAATACTCCACCGGGGATCCTCCCTCGTCGTCCTACGAGAGGGCCATCCTCGGTACTCACACTTATCTTGAGTCTTTTAGTAGTATCCATTAACTTGTCTATGAACTGTATAGGCAACCAAGTAGTCCTTTACCACGGACGCGGCTATTCGAATAGATTTATACCCTCCAGGGGTGTTCTTCTTCACACATGTTTCCACCACTTAGCGTCTGCACACGACATGTGCTCGGCAGACTTCAAGCGAAAACCAACGTGGGTGTAGACCACGATCTGACTAACCGCACAAGTCTCTATTCCAGGTTTATCACCTATTCAGGTTCCATCTGCAAGGAGATCCGGCCGGGGTGTTCTCAACGGCCCCAAACGATGTGTGCAGGGTTCCCGAGACACCAAACGGGCGACTCGGTACACCGTGCCACCGTGTATCTACCGCATCATAGCCCACCCCTAGGGTCAGTGCTACGCACGACCGCCAACACATAACCTACAAACACCAGAAACTAGTTGCAACTCCTGGACAGAGGACAAGAGGGGTCAGTAAGTCGAGCGGGGTCATATTTCAGGGCCCAATGTGTGGTAGTAGCTGAACCTTAAATCACGCATACATATCTCAGTTCTTATGGACGACCTCAATGAAACAACCCACCATGTACTCCTACATGGCCTCTCATCGATACCTTTAGGAAAAGATGTTCAACATCTCCCTCACATTACCGACATAATCATTTCACTCTAGCCCATCACCCGGATGAACCAGACCTGACACAACTCTAAGCATAGCAGGCATAGCAAGGTAGGAATCACATACATGGCTCAATCAACTCCTACACATGCTAGTGGGTTTCATCTAGTTACTGTGGCAATGACAGGTCATGCAGAGGATAAGGGTTCAACTACCGTAGCACACATCAGTTTGAATCGCGTTGTCTTAATGCAGTAAACAAGAGCAGAAGTGGGAACATGGGTTTGTATTGGAATGATCAATGGTTGCTTGCCTGATGTAGTGGTAGTAGGGTACTGCCCTTCAGACGGATACTCAGGGTTATCCTTGGAGGCAGAACCTACCACGAAGGACACACCAAACATAATCAACACATGACAATATGCAACAATATGATGCATGCTATGACATGGCAAAATGAATGTGTCTTGGCCTAATGCAAGCTAAAACAGAAGAGAATGAACTCATTTGAATCAAAGATTCAAATGTTAGTTCATTTAACAGAGCCTTATTAGTGCATTATCTTATTTTTCTTAAACAGCAAGGTTAACTTGTTTTGTCATGCATGAAACCATTACAGATGGATAGATTGAATTTTTCTGATCATTTTTCATATATAAATTGTTTGATTTGGAGCTATGGTTGATTTTCTATGATTTTTAGAAGTTTTGGCTATTTTCTGGAATTTCCTATTAAAGAATAAATCCAGAAAAAGATTTACTGTGTCAGCATTGCGTCAGAGTGACGTCAGCGAGTCAAAGGAGCCAGGGCCAGTCAAACCTGACTATTGGGCCCTGTCTGTCAGTGTCTCAGCTAATTAACAGGATTAAGTTAGTACTAATTAAATGTCAGTGGGGCATGGGCCCACATGTCAGTTACTAAACTAAT
Organism: Triticum urartu; assembly: GCF_003073215.2. Taxonomy (NCBI): domain Eukaryota; kingdom Viridiplantae; phylum Streptophyta; class Magnoliopsida; order Poales; family Poaceae; genus Triticum; species Triticum urartu. Next base: position 73,473,445 of record NC_053026.1, on the reverse strand, counting down.
TAAAATTAGTTAACACTAATCCTAAACTAATTAGCAGGCCGTTCCCACCTGTCATAGGCTCAGGGGGGAAGTCAACCTGGGCCCACGCGTCAGTAAACGGTCAAAAGTGGTCAAACTCGCCGGCGTTTAGCCGCCGGCGAGGCCAGACACGGCGGAGCAGCGCTGGTTTTGCACTCCGGCGTCCAAAAGGACGGCGGAGACCATCTATGTGATGCGGGGAGTGAGCCGCGTTGAGTGGTGGCAATGGGTGGAGCTGGGGTGGCCGGAAACAACGGCGGCGAGCACGTCCGCAGCGGCCGTAGTTCGGGCGAGGTCGAACTAGTCGCTAGCAGGCACGGCGAGGGGCGTGCGGGGGTGCTACGGGCAACGGCGAGTGCGTTGAAGACGATGGCATGCGCGGTTGCGACCCAACGTGGCTGTGGCCACGATGGTGAAGTGCGGTGGCGGCGGCGAGCTTCGGCTCCGATGGCCATGGTGGTTAGAGGACGCGAACGAGCGCGGGGAGAGGGAGAAACGGTGGCGGAGCTCACAGCGATCATGAAGAGGGGCTCGGCTTGCTCGGAGACGGCTTGGCACGGCGAATCCGTCGATGGAGTCCGGCGGCCGTGCTCGGGGAAGATGACTCGTGGAGGTGATGTGGGGCTCCCACGGTGGCGTGGCTCGGGGTGGAAGGAAGAGGGGGTCGAGGCGGAGCCTCTGGGCCGGGCAGAGAAGCGAGGGAGAGGCGGTGGCTGCGGTGGTGCTTGTCGGCGGCGACGGCCGCGCTCGGCAGGGGATGGGGAGAGAACCAGAGGAGGGAGAGGGGCACGGGGAGAGTGGGGAGAATGAGAGGGGAACGAGAGGGAGTGCGTGGCACTCGTAGGCGCGCCCGGGGCGTCGGCAGAAGCAGGAGGTGGCCGGCGTGTGGCCGCGGGCGCCGGCCACGCGCCTCTCGTCCTCCTGGCAAGAGGAGGAGGACGACTGGCAGGAGCCAGTGGGCTGGGCCGAGCTGGTGGGCTAGGTGGGTTGCGCCAGGTAAGTCTCTGTTCTCTCTCTCTTTTTCTGTTTTTCATTTATTCTATTATTTCTGTAACTTTAGGGCTCTATTAAAAATGCCAGGGCATTTCCAAAAATCATAAAATTAATCATGGCTACTGCTTAGAATATATCCAACAGCAAACATTTTAGCTTATGATTATTTGAGCATTTAAAATATTTTATAGCATTTAAATGCCCAAATGCAAATACTATAAGAATTAATCCAATGACCTTAAGATGTCCTAGAAAAATGTGCACCATTTTTGTCAAAGGTTTTAACCCAAAACAAAAAGGGTGGGCTTTTTAGAAGGGCATTTCAGGTTCATTGAAAAAGTTTTTAGTAAACCCTAGTTGTTCCAGGGGGGTGTTGGGGGTTCTGTCATCCCCATTTCAAATTTAAAATAAATTTAAACATGATGCACATGTTCAACCAAACCTAATGCATGACTAACACAGGGATGTGACAAACCGTCGAAGTGCATGATCCAATTGGAGTATGCACCGTACTCCTTAGGGAGTTCGGCCTCCGTCCATTCGGCGACAAAGTCGGCCAATACTTGTGACTTAATGGCTCGTCGAGGTTTGTATGTTATGTCAAAAGGGAGGAGCTCAATAGCCCATTTGGCAATCTGGCCCGTAGGGTCACGGTTGTTTATAATATCATTAAGTGGCACTTCTGAGGCTACTGTAATCGAACACTCTTGAAAGTAGTGTCGCAGCTTCTGGGATGCCATGAATACCGCGTAGGCTATCTTTTGATAATGTGGGTACCATGATTTGCATGGAGTGAGGATAGTGGATACATAGTTTACCGGCTTTTGAAGAGGGAATTTATGTCCGTCAGCTTCTCATTCGACGACAAGCACTGCGCTTACAACTTGATGGGTTGCTGCAATGTACAACAACATTGGTTCGAAGATGTTTGGCGCGGCTAGGATTGGGTTGGTTGCCAATCCGGCTGTGGCAGCGTCCGTCCACTCAAAGTGTTTGGTGCGCCGGAGGAGGCGATAAAGGGTAAATCCTTTTCTCCTAAGCGGGAGATAAAGCGGCTTAGAGCCGCCACGCATCCTGTTAACTTTTGGATTTGTTTGAGGTCTGTTGGGGTAGCCAACTGTGACAAAGCTCGGATTTTGGCCGGGTTAGCTTCAATACCTCTACTGGAGACAATGAAACCCAGGAGTTTTCCGGCTGGTATGCCGAAAACGCATTTTTCCGGATTGAGCTTAATGTCGTATGTTCGGAGGTTATCGAATGTGAGCCTCAAGTCGTCTATCAAAGAGTCGACGTTTTTGGTTTTGACGACCACATCGTCTACGTATGCCTCTACAATTTTGCCAACTTGTTTCTCCAGACATGTCTGAATCATGCGCTGATATGTTGCGCTGGCATTTCTGAGCCCAAAAGGCATTGTGTTGAAACAAAAGGGACCGTATGGTGTGATGAATGTCGTCACGGCTTGGTCAGACTCCGCCATCTTGATTTGGTGGTAACCGGAGTATGCGTCGAGGAAACACAATGACTCGTGTCCTGCGGTAGCATCGATAATTTGGTCGATGCGGGGGAGGGTGAAGGGATCCTTTGTGCAAGCTTTATTGAGGTCCTTGAAATTGACACAAAGGCGCCAGGATTTATCCTTCTTTGGTACCATCACCAGGTTTGCTAGCCAGTCCGGGTGTTTTATCTCTCTGATGAATCCGGCCTCCAATAACTTGGCTAGTTCCTCTCCCATGGCATGTCTCTTAGGTTCGGAGAAACACCGAAGAGCTTGCTTGACCGGCTTGAATCCCTTTATGATATTGAGGCTATGCTCGGTCGGCCTTCGTGGGATTCCTGGCATGTCTAAGGGGTGCCAGGAGAATATGTCCCAATTCTCGCGCAGAAACTCTCGTAGTGCGTCGTCCATGACGGGTTTTAACTGTGCCCCGATGGAGGCTGTTTTTGTAGGGTCCGTTGGGTGGACTTGGAATTTGACTATTTCATCCGCTGGTTTAAAAGAGGTGGACTTGGATCTCTTATCGAGTATCACGTCGTCCCTGTCCACTCTGGAGCGTAGCGTGGTTAGCTCCTCGGTCGAGAGGGCCTCGGATAATGCCTCGAGGGCCAGTGCGGCTGTTTTGTTTTCGGCTTGGAGTGTTGTGTCCGGATCACTAGCAAGGGTGATGATTCCGTTGGGCCCGGGCATTTTGAGCTTCATGTATCCGTAATGGGGTACGGCTTGGAAGATCGTGAATGGCTCACGCCCTAAAAGGGCGTGGTATCCACTGCTGAACGGGGCCACTTGAAATGTAATTTCTTCGGACCTATAATTCTATGGCGTACCGAATACCACATCTAGTGCGATTTTCCAAGCGCATTGTGCCTCCCGACTGGGTATGATTCCCCTGAAGGTTGTGCTACTTTGCTTAATGCGGTTTCAGTCTATTTCCATTTTTTGAAGAGTTTCCTCATAGATGAGGGTTAATCCGCTACCACCGTCCATAAGTACTTTGGTGAGTCGAAAGCCGTCCACAGTTGGACTAAGGACCAGTGCAGCTGGTGCTCAAGCTGTTCGGAATTTAGGTTCGTCACTGGCATTGAAGGTAATAGCTGTGTCACTCCATGGATTTATTGCTGCTACGTGGCAGATTTCGGCCATGCTGCGGAGTGTTCGCTTGTGCCTATTATGTAACGCAAAGGTCTCAAAGACTTTTAACACCGTTTTATTATCCACGGGATGGTGCTTTGTGGCATTTGGGATGAGAAGATCCTCACCACTTTTGGCCACCTGCCGGAGTATCCAACATGCTCTAAGGTTGTGTGTTGGTATTGTATCCGTTGTACTGTGAATTTTGCAGGGTCCATTAAGCCATCCCTCCAGTACGGTTCCATGCCCTGTAGAGGGGTTTTGTTTCTTTGCAACTAGCTCGGGCGTCTTATGATAGTGCACCCTTTTACTTCGGACTGGGTGTATATTCAGAGCCGGATTATCCCAAAATTTCGTTTCGGTTTTCCAGGCGCTTTCCATCGCACAGTACTTTCGTACTATTAACGCCAATTCAGCAAAGAGTGATATGTCACGGCGACTTAAGGCGTTAAGGATTCCCTTGTCTGTGCAATTATTGCAAAAAAGTGAGACTGCATCTTCCTCGTGACAGTCCTTAACCTTGTTCATCACAAGGAGGAATCTGGCCCAATAATGATGTATTGTTTCATGGGGCTCTTGCCTTATGTGGGAAAGATCGTTTATGTCTGGGTGGGTGGGTGGATTTGAGTCTGAATCCCTACCCGATCTGAGACCCAGGGGCCGAGGATTTTCCAATCTTGGAAGTTTGGGTTCCGGAGTGTTACCCGATAAATTTGTCCCGCTGCTTGATTCTAGGTTCAGGGCTTGGGTAATGTCCTCCCGTAAGCGTGTATCCGGCTCAGAGAGCTCAGGAATCCAGACATATTTAGTCCTCAAAATAGAGGAAGACTTGCCGCATTGTTCCTCCACCACCACAACATGATGGGTGACTGGTGGAGAGTTAATCTCCCTTTGATCGGGTTTAAGCCCAATCCGATCATAGTTCGTAGCGACTCCCAAGGCGGCGATGCGATCCAAGAGTTCGTTTAGGGAAAAGAGCTCCATTGGATCCATCTGGTCGGCGACTTCCGAGCCGACGTGGAGGCTGTTTTTGATGACCCGAGAAGTCATTGTCGGTGCAGCGGCTGAACGGGCAGTCATGAGCTAGAGAGTTTGGCTGACAGCCAGAGCTCCCTCGGCGGTGATGTTGCTTTTAACAACGAGACGAGGCATCCATCCTTACAACGACGCCACAGAGGAACTCTCAATGAAAGCACCAATGTCGGTGTCAAAACCGGCGGATCTCGGGTAGGTGGTCCTGAACTGTGCGTCTAAGGCGGATGGTAACATGAGGCAGGGGACATGATGTTTTACCCAGGTTCGGGCCCTCTTGATGGAGGTAAAACCCTACGTCCTGCTTGATTTATTCTTGATGATATGGGTATTATAAGAGTTCATCTACCAAAAGATCGGAGAGGCTAAACCCTAGAAGCTAGCCTATGGTATGATTGTCTGTTGTCCTACGGACTAAAACCCTCCGGTTTATATAGACACCAGAGGGGGGTAGGGTTACACAAGGTCGGTTACAAAGGAGGAGATATATACATCTGTATTACCTAGCTTGCCTTCCACGCCAAGTAGAGTCCCATTCAGACACGAGACGAAGTCTTCAATCTTGTATCTTCATAGTCCAACAGTCCGACCAAAGGATATAATCCAGCTGTCCGGATACCCCCTAATCTAGGACTCCCTCAATGGTCAAGCCGAGACTCGCCAGACGACCACCCCGCCAGCTGGCGCCGCCGACTCCACCAACCTGACGGACCCGCCTGCTGCTCCTCTGGCCTACGCAGCCAACTTTATTTTATTTTTTCCTGCTTTGGTAGTCTTTTGAACAAACTTGTTAAATTTGCGCAGTTCCACCCGCTGGGTGTGTATTCAAACTTTGTTGAATGCCGGCCAAGGGCCTTTTCCTATGTAAATTAATTCTCGCACGAGCTATGCTTTGCCGAGTTTTGACTTGTCTTGCTTTTCCGTTCTTTTGGCGTTTTCCTTTGCCTCCCTCCCTTAGCTACTGCCTTGCCAGCCAGGCAGCCGCTCAGTGGTCTGTGGCTGGGTCAAGTACTTAGCCATTTGGGAGGACAAGTACTTTGGCCACTTAGAATGTAGCATGTTTAAGTAAGAAGCCAGCCTGCTGGCTGCTCAGCAGCCGGTCAGTGAGGCGGGGAGCCAGCTTGGCCTATGTGAATGCTTTTTTACTTAGCCATTTTTCACGTGGGCACTATTTCCCGCCTTTAACTCTTGCCAGCCGGACAGTCGGTCTGCGAGCTGCGTCTTATGGTGAGAGAGGGCTTAGATGCCGGCACACTACTTCTCCGACTACAGGTAGCACCGACATAGTACAAGGCCGCTAGCCCCTGGGCCGACTGGTCGAACCCGGTGCTAGTCAGGATTATGAAATAATACATTCGTAGGCATAAAAACTTATCATGTAGATAAAAAGGGTAGCCCCCGAGTGCTCCTCGAGGGACCCGATGTCTTAGCACTTAATACAAAAGGTAGCGTGGTACATACTGCATGAAATGTAAAATATTCGAAGGAGATTTGCATTCCATGGGGGCTCTAATTCCTTGTGGAGTTGTCCCTCTTGCATGCCCTGGGATTCTGTGCATCGATCAAGTAGTACGAGTCATTGCCCAAGGCTTTGCTAATGATGAAGGGGCCTTCCCAAGGGGCTGAGAACTTGTGTTGTCCGGCTGCTCGCTGGATCAGGTGGAGCACAAGGTCTCCCTCTTCGAAAGATCGAGGCTTGACCTTCTGACTGTTGTATCGGCGCAGACTCTGCTGGCAGATGGCGGACCGGCTGAGTGCCAAAAGCCGGCCCTCTTCCAGCAGATTGACGCCGTCTTCTCGTGCTTCCTTTGCCTCCGCCTTAGTGTACATGGTGACGCAAGGTGAGTCGAACTCAATGTCAGTTGGGATGGCAGCATCGGCACTATACACGAGAAAGAATGGAGTGAAGCCGGTTGACTTGTTCGGGGTGGTGCGGAGGCTCCAGAGGACGCTCGGCAGCTCATCGATCCAGCAGTCGGCCGAGTGCTCTAGTGGCTCGACCAGTCGGGGGGCTTGATGACGGACAAGATGAGGCCATTTGCTTGCTCGACTTGGCCGTTTGACCGTGGATGGGCAATGGATGCTAAGTACAGTCGGATGCCCTGTGTCGCGCAGAAATGGGCCAAGGCGCCTTTGGCAAAGTTTGTGCCATTGTCGGTGATGATGTTGTGTGGTACACCATATCGGACGGTGATATCTGCGATGAAGGTCACATCAGTCGGACCGTTCAACTTCTTGATTGGCTTTGCTTCAATCCACTTAGTGAATTTGTCCACAGCGATAAGCAGATGGGTCATGCCGCCGCGTGCTGTCTTGAATGGTCCCACCATGTCCAGCCCTAGACGGCAAAAGGCTAGGTAAGGGGGATGGTCTTGAGTGCAGAAGCCGGCAGATGTTGCTTGGAGCTGAATTTCTGGCACCCCTTGCAATGCTTGACCAAATCCTTGGCATCCTCCAAAGCAGTCGGCCAGAAGAAACCATGGTTGAAAGCTTTGGTGACAAGGGATCTGGAGGCCGCGTGGTGGTCACACTCGCCTTGGTGGATATCTTTGAGGAATGCCTGGCCCTTCTCTGTTTCTACGCAGCGCTGGAAGACCACACTCACACTGCGTCTAACAAGCTCTCTGTTTGCTATCGTGTAGGCTCCTGCTCGGTGTTGCACTTGCCCGGCCGAGATCTCATCGGCTGGCAGCTCTCTGGTCACCAGGAAATTGAGGATGGGTTGCGCCCAGGATGCTGCCTGCATTGCGTCCACTGCCATCACAGCCACTGGTACTAGGGCGGTTGTGTTGAGAGGCGGTGTGGTGGAGTCGGTCCCCGCTTGCTGCGTTGATGGAGTCCCCGGGCTGACTGCTGCAGCCCTCGGGCCGGGTTGTGAAGTCCCCCGGCCTAGTGCGACTGCCGCAGTCCCCGAGCCGCTTGGTGAAGTCCCCGGCCGGCTGCCGCAGCCCCCGGGCCGGGTGTGACTGCTGCAGTTCCCGTGCCGCCTGCCGAAGTCCTCGGGTCGGCTGCTGCATGAAGGAAATATTCCCTACAGGCAATAATAAAGTTGTTATTTATATTTCCTTATATCATGATAAATTTTTATTATTAATGCTAGAATTATATTAACCAAAAACTTAGTACATGTGTGAATACATAGACAAACAAAGTGTCCCTAGTATGCCTCTACTAGACTAGCTCATTGATCAAAGATGGTTAAGTTTCCTAGCCATAGACGTGTGTTGTCATTTCTTGAACGGGATCACATCATTAGAGAATGATGTTATGGACAAGACCCATCCGTTAGCTTAGCACTATGATCGTTTAGCCTATTGTTATTGCTTTCTTCATGACTTATACATGTTCCTATGACTATGAGATTATGCAACTCCCGAATACCGGAGGAACACCTTGTGTGCTATAGCACGTCACAACATAACTGGGTGATTATAAAGATGCTCTACAGGTGTCTCCGATGGTGTTTGTTGAGTTGGCATATATCGAGATTAGGATTTGTCACTCTGTGTTTCAGAGTGGTATCTCTGGGCCCTCTCGCTAATGCTCGTCACTATAAGCCTTGCAAACAATGTGACTAAAGAGTTAGTTACGGGATGATGCATTATGGAACGAGTAAAGATACTTGTCGGTAACGAGAATGAAATAGGTATGATGATACCAACGACCGAATCTCGGGCAAGTAACATACCGATGACAAAGGGAACAAAGTATGTTGTTATGCGGTTTCACCGATAAAGATTTTCATAGAATATGTAGGAGCCAATATGAGCATCTAGGTTACGCTATTGGTTATTGAATAGAGATGTGTCTCGGTCATGTCTACATAGTTCTGAAACCTGTAGGGTCTGCACGCTTAACGTTCAATGACGATTTGTATTATGAGTTATGTGATTTGATGTACGTAAGGTTGTTCGGAGTCCCAGATGAGATCACGAACATGACGAGGAGTCTCAAAATGGTCGAGACGTAAAGATCGACATATTGGAAGGCTATATTCGGACATCAGAAAGGTTCCGAGTGATTCGGGTATTTTTCGGAGTATCGGAGAGTTACGGGAATTCGCCAGGGGAAGTAGTGGGCCTTAATGGGCCATACGGGAAATGGGAGAAGGGCCTCAAGGGGTGGTAGTGCGCCCCCCATGGCAAGTCCGAATTGGACTAGGGAGGGGGCGGCGCCCCCCTCTCTTTCCTTCTCCCTCTCCTACTCCTTCCCTCTCTTCCATCTTGGAAAAGGAAGGGGACTCCAACTAGGATTGGGAATCCTAGTTGGACTCCCCCTATAGGCGTGCCCCTCCTAGGCCGGCCTCCTCTTCCCCCCTCCTTTATATACGTGTGCAAGGGGCCACCCCAAAGGCACACCAAGTCTTCTCTTAGTCGTGTGCGGTGCCCCCTCCACAGTTTTCCACCTCGGTCATATTGTTGTAGTGCTTAGACGAAGTCCTGCGTCGGTAGCTTCGTCATCACCGTCACCACGCCGTCGTGCTGATGAAACTCTCCCTCGGCCTCAATGGATCAAGATTTCGAGGGACGACATCGAGCTGAACGTGTGCAGATCACGGAGGTGCCGTGTGCTCGGTACTTGGATCGGTTGGATCGCCAAGACGTTCGACTACATCAACCGTCTTACTAAACGTTTCCACTTTCGGTCTATGAGGGTATGTAGACACACTCTCCCCTCTCGTTAATGTGCATCTCCTAGATAGATATTGCGTGATCGTAGGTAAAAAAAATTTAAATACTGCATTCCCCAACAGTGGCATCCAAGCCAGGTCTATGCGTATATGTTATATGCACGAGTAGAACATAAAGGAGTTGTGGGCGTGGGTATATACATATTGCTTGCCGTCATTTTTGTTGTTTCTTGATTCAGCGGTATTGTTGGATGAAGCAGCCCGGACCGACATTACATGACCGCGTTCATGAGACTGGTTCTACCGACGAGCTTTGCACAGAGGTGGCTGGCGGATGTTAGTTTCTCCAACTTTAGTTGAATCAGACTCAATGAACATGGTTCTTTATGAAGATCAAAAAGCAATCACTATAACGCATTGTGGGCACCATGCAATGCAAATTAGCGTTCATACTCCTCCATATAACTTTGTAATGTTGTATATATGTAGAAATTCTAAAATAATTTTTTGGCCACACTTTATTCAAAAGGAATGTTGTATGTGAAGTAAATGTGAAGAGAGGGCTTTTTAGATCAATGGGGTACGTGATGTAACTTGTGTGAATGTGTAGTTGATGCATTTGGTAGGGCCTAGAGAGGTATGTGTGTGTATTACATATTTGAGAGAGGCACGGATAGAGGGGCCGGCAGGGGGGGGGTCGTGGGAGAGATAGCATGAGAAATGAGAGTGGTCTAGAGAGAGAGAGAGACGAATATGACGTCACGGCGAGAGATTCCCTTGAGTGTGTATATGCAAGGGGGGAATGGATAGAGGCACTAGGAGAATATTTTTGTGTGTGTGGTGTCTGTGTTGGTATATGTGGGTGTGAGAAGATAACGAGACGTGGGGGCAGAGGGTGTGTCACTGCATGAGGTCCGGTGGTTCGAGGTGAGGCCCTTCATTCAGTTCCTTCCTGCGCCACATTGGTCGGCCCGTGACGCATTTAGGGAGACCAATGGATGACTAGTCATACAAGACAAAGATAGCATAATTGTGAAGGACACTGTGTCCATTGACAAAGCCGACTAGGATTTGTAACCCTAGGTTCTCGGACTAAGGTAACCCCTTTATCTCTGATATTACAATTCATCCAACCTAACTTTAAGGGGCATCCTACAGAATGCTCTGCTAGAATCATAGTTTTCGATTAGGAAGAGAGGTATGAGACAATGCGTGAGAGACAGGCCTAAAGATAATGTGCGTACAGGAGACACGTAGGCAGGTCTATGTATATAGAAAGGGTCGATGGGGATTGTGTGTGTGTATGCTTGCGAGAGGAAGAGTGCTTGTGATAAAGGTTAGTGAAAACAGTCGTAAATGGTTACGAGAGGTAGGGAGGGTTATATCGAGAGCATGTGTGCGAGAAAGACACCTCGGGAGAGAGTGTGTGAGCATGTGTGAGAGACCACCGATGGAGAGTGAAACTACACGTAAATGACTGCTATACACATTGATTATAAAGATATAAATTGTAACCAAATATTAGGATGGGATCATGATATTTGCAGTTCATGTAAGGAACGGTCATTGATCCATCAGACTTCTAGATTCTGTCGAATTTGAGCATGTATATGTTATTATTCGACACAATTGATCCACATAGTTAGTATTTTGAACTCCAGACAATGCATCGGTTTAGCAATCGAATATAAACGTGAGTATAGTTCATGTTGTGTGTGTAAAGCACATTATACATGCGAAAGTTACACAATGAACATTATAAATAGATACCTATGAACTAGCATACATTTGAATTCAACTTAAGGTGGTTTAAAAAATCGAATTCAACATGAAGTCCATTCAATTATTTGAATTTGATATCATGGCATTTGTAAATCATTCCTAAATTATGGGGGCACCAATCTTTGCTCTGATTTTGTACATAATAGCATATGTAGTCATGTACAAAATAGATTCAAATTTAGCTCCTTCATTCCAAAATAATTGTAGTTATAGGATTTTCAAGTGTCAAAATTTCAAAAAGAAGCGGATAATTTAATGAGGTTTTTAAACATACAAGGTCAAATTTAACGTTGTCTATTTAGGTGAATCCTCAAAGTTCAAGAGTACTCTAAACGTGAGTGCCTGCGTTTCAAAATTTCAAACAAAGCGCTAAAACAGCCTCTACTCGCCCGAAACCGCGTGAGAACAATGTTTGGTAGTACAAGGTTATTACTTTTCTAATAAATCCGACCCGTGAAACCTACTGGCCCGACATCCAAAGGTCTAAACCGGGGTAGGTTTGTAGGTTCATCTAGACGCCACGCATCCGCCTCCGAAAATCATACATACACAATGCCCGCCTAAGCACACATGTGCACGGCCGAAATCGCTCCAGCCCACTATTTGGGAGAACTGGGATTACCATCCTACCCCTGACCCGCAGTTGGTCCAAAATTTAAGAGGGGGGCAAAGTTTGTACTTTCCCCAAATTTCAAACAATCGCGGCCCCTCTTCTATTCAAAAAAGCCAAAAACAAGCGCGTCCCACACCGAAACATGGTTCTCCCCCCCCGCCCACCCGTCCGATTCCCCATTCATACTCCGTGGGTGCAAAAACTACCTCTCCACCAGCAGTGAAACCCCCGACGTCCTCCGTCCGCCACCCATCCCACCCATCAACTGCCGCCCTCCTCCATCACGCCGGAGCCGATACCCCGACGTGGTCGTCCACCGCAACCTCAACTGCAAGGCCCTCCACGGCTAGTAGTTTAAGACGAGGCCGAGCCGTCCGTACCCGAGCCAGTTCAACCACGCCATCCTATGCCTCACCGTTGCCGCTCCAACTTCGCCACCCTCCACCACATCGGAGCTGTTGCTACTACGCCTTCCTTCACCGCCTTGGATCTGCTTCCCCTCCGCCGATATACGGCCATGGCAACACAGTCAACAATTTGGCCATGGGTTTGTCCAAGGATCGACGGTTCTCCAAAACATCGGTTCCCCCGGGAGAAAAAAGAAGATCGCCGCGACATATGGAGGAGACCACACTGGCAACCGATAAGGGTACTCCTCTTGCCTTATTCATGCAAATCTTACGTGTCTGCTTGCACGGTATTCATCCCACAGAAGACACTAGTTGACCGCTTCTTCTCGTTACTAGATGTTCCTAGTAACTCGTGATGCACAAGGTTTATCCTCATATACTATTTCACCTTAGCTAGAGGTTCGTCGCCCCCTTAATTTCAATTCCTGGTTAGTTGATTCCCAATTAACGGAAGCATTCCCCAGCGTAACAGGCGCTAGTCTACCTATTACGCCGGGGAAGCAGTGCCTCGGTGTTTATCATAGGGGCGTGTGGGGCTTAGAGCTACTGGCGCCCGATCTAGAGGTCGGCCGGGATTAAAGGGATGGCCTGGGGGCGCTGCCAAGCACGGCGGTGTTGTGAGGTCGAGGGGAGGGTGGGGCGGCGGAGGCAGGGGTTTGGGCCAGTGGTCGCTAGTGGTTCGAGAAAGATCGTCAAAGTGACTAGCGGGAGGTAGACGAAGGCTATCTGCCCGTTCCTTATAGATTGGACGGTTCATTAAAAAAATCGACTGACCTATTTATTTTTCAGTCGACTGTTATCTTGATATGACCACATGTGGTGGTGTGCTGGAGGAGTACCTACATTTCATGTGCTCATATATTACAAAATCATACAGAGTAGAATCTAGTTTTGTTTCCCATGCAATGTTGTAGAGATATCATATGTCTCCTGTCATTTATTTTTCAGCCACCTGCTATATGCTACTTTTATAGTGCACTAGTTCTGCACACACTTCACCCATAATCTCACTATTGTGTTTTTATGCAAGGGTATTTCAGAGTCTGCCTCGAGAGAAGCAGAAAAGAAAAGAGAGAAGTTGCTCCAGATTTCTACGCAGGTAAGCACGGCACGTTACAGCGCTATAAAGGGTGCAATGTCAGCAGATGGAGATGGTAAACGTAGCTCTGGTGTTGATGACCTCGCTCGCAATGAACCACCATCCCAGGTGCTTGCTTTAACTTCACCGTGTCATATGTGGTTGCATGTTCCATATGGTGTCTAGCTTGTATTAGAAAGGCCGTAGTCGGTCTTTATTAAGATAAGGAAAGATATTTTTTACATGAACCACCATCCTGTGAGCACCAGAAGAGAAATAGCTAGTCAGGGCACTGGGTGAGCCAGTGACAAGCCCAGAAAAGAGGGGCATCACCTGGAAGCCAACTAAAAAGCCGCGATGGTGGCGAAGCAGCCCACCTCCCACCAGGCTCTCAGGTCCTATAGGATCATGCTCACCACTCCAGCCGGATGTCTAGCTAGTATTGCTTCCAATTTGGTTAAATTGCATCTGCTTAGCTTACACATTATACCTTTGAGTATGACATGCCTTTCTATTTTTGGTACATATTAGTACATCTTTCTATTAACCATGTCTTACATCAAACAAATGTTCTTGTGTATCCCTCATCAATCACTTATCATGAGGCAGTCAGGCAAGTGGACTACTCATTTAAAGAATGCAGCGTCAGCCTCCCGACATGATTCTCAAGAAACAACAAGGCTAGATGAAGATAGTGAACGTAGCTCTGTAGTTGATTACCACATTTCCCCTACACTAGCATCGCAGGTGCTTGCTCTAACTTGACAGCATGATATGTGGTTGCATGTTGCATATAGTGTCTAGATTGTAATTGTTCCAATCTGGTTAAACTGCATGTGCTATTCTGCTTAGCTTATACATTATACATGTTAATGTGACATGCCTTCCTGTATTTAGTACATAGGACATCTGTCTATTAAGCATGTCCTTACATAAAACTATTGTTTTTTTGTATCCCGCGTCAATCAATATGACGAGACACCTTTAGTATTTGCAGTGCGATATTAGTTGCATCTTTCAAATGATTTATAGCATGCACTGCTTCTAATTTGTTGAAATTCCATTTATTAGGGGACGCTTTTAACTTGGCAGAGTCATATTGGTTGCATCTTTCATGTGGTGTCTAGCCTGCATTGCTTCTTATTTGTTAGAATGGTTTCTGCTTATTTTACACAAACAGTTGTGAACATGCCACGACGTCCTGTTTTTCATACATATTCCATCCTGGTATCATGTGTTTGCCTTACATCAAAGTAGTGATTGTCAGTATCATGCATGAATGAGTTTTGAAGAGATAATTTTATTGCTTTTTCTTGTCGGTTTTACTTGACAATTCAAAATCAATAAATCGGAAGGAAGTTAGCAAGGCAGCGGATAAAGGTGCTCCTTCCAAACGAAGGGCCTCTACAGTTTCTACTCCTCCATCCCCCCCAAGATGATTTCCAAGACAACACATGCATAGACACTCAACGTAGTTGTGTTTATGATGATCATGTCTCCCCTAGTGCACCATCACCGGTGCTCCCTCTAACTTGGCACTGTTATATGTGGTTGCATGTTATGTGTGATGTCTAGCTTGTATTGCTTCCATTTTCTTGAATTCTATCTGCTTACTTTACACATTATACTTGAATAAGACACGTGTTCCTGTTTCTAGAACATACAATATATGTCTATCACACCATGTTGTCACATCAAAGTACTACTGTTGTGTAACCTGCAACAACCACTTATCATAAGACATGTTTGACTTCTTAGTGTGATATAGGTTACATCTCGCATTATTTTCTAGCTTGTACTACTAATTTGTAGAAATGGTTCTTATGATGAGACAATTTTAACTTGGTAGAGTGATATTCGTTGCATCTTTCGTATGGTGTATGATACGTCTCCAACGTATCTATAATTTTTGATTGCTACATGCTATTATATTATCTATTTTGGATGTTAATGGGCTTTACACTTTTATATAATTTTTGGGACTAACCTACTAACCGGGGGCCCAGCCCAAATTGTTGTTTTTTGCCTATTTTAGAGTTTCGCCGAAAAGGATTATCAAACGGAGTCAAAACGGAATGAAACCTTAGGGAACGTGATTTTCTCAACAAACGTGATCCATGAGACTTGGAGTGGGCATCAAGAAAGAATCGAGGAGGCCACGAGGCAGGGGGCGCGCCCTCCACCCTTGTCGGCCCCTCGTTGCTCCACCGACCTACTACTTCCTCCTATATATATCCAGGTACCCCCAAACATCCAGGAGCACCACAAAAACCGAATTCCACTCCCGCAACCTTCTGTACCCGAGAGATCCCATCTTGGGGCCTTTTATGGAGCTTCGTCGGGGGGGTCATTGATCATGGAGGGCCTGTACATCAACTCCATGGCCTCTCCGGTGATATGTGAGTAGTTAACTTCAGACCTTCGGGTCCATAGTTATTAGCTAGATGGCTTCATCTCTCTGTTTGGATCTCAATACAAAGTTCTCCTCGATCTTCTTGGAGATCTATTCGATGTAATCTTCTTTTGCGGTGTGTTTGTCGAGATCCGATGAATTGTGGGTTTATGATCAAGTTTATCTATGAACAATATTTGATTCTTCTTTGAATTCTTTTATGTACGATTGGTTTATCTTTGCAAGTTTCTTCGAATTATCAGATTGATCTTCCTTGCAATGGGAGAAGTGCTTAGCTTTGGGTTCAATCTTGCGGTGTCCTTTCCCTGTGACAGCAGGGGCTGCAAGCACTAGTAGAAAAAGGGTCAAACGTGAAGCACATTAGTGCCGGTTTGTATTTGAGCCGGTACTAATGGTACCATTAGTGCCGGTTCGAACGGATTTGCATTAATGCCGGTTCGTGTTGAACCTTTAGTACCGGTTCGTGGCACGAACCGGCACTAAAGGGGTGGTGGCAGGCTGGCGTCAGGCCGGGGCCCCACGATCACCTTTAGTACCGGTTCGTGGCACAAACCGGTACTAAAGGTCTAACCTTTAGTAGTACCGGTTCGTGGCACGAACCGGTACTAAAGGTCCCATTTTCAAACTCTACCCCACCCCTGTGGATCGCCTTTTCAGTTTTTAAAAAAATAAAAGAAAATAATGGAAATGTCAAAAAAATAAAAGAAAATAAGTTTCTCATGTGATATGTGGTCTAGTTGTTGGGAAAATTTGCAAATGTGAATTTTGACTTTATTTGCAAAATTCTCTGAAATTTGTAAAAATGGGCATAACTTTTGCATACTAACTCGGATGAAAAAGTTTTTTATATGAAAAATCATCTACTCGAAAAGTTACATCCGAATTTAACGGGGGAACCCCGTTAAACATTTGCAAAATCCTCAAAAACCTAATAGGAAAAAAGTTACGGGGCTTTTAAGATCTAGAGTGGAAAAAATTGAAAAATATTCAAACAGTGGGCAAACTGTGGTCAAACAATGGTCAAACTAATTATTCAAGAATATTAGTGTTACTAAATAATTATTTCAATTTTTTGAATTTTGGTCAAATCTGGTCAAACTATGGTCAAACTACGGTCAAACTTATTTAAGAAATATTAGCGTTACAAAATAATTACTGTTTTTTTAGAATAATAGTTTCAAACTCAAACGGTGAAATGTGTGACTTCATTCTCAAGCTAAACTCCTGAAGGTTAATAGGATTGACATCTTACTATTGTCAGGAAAACAACAAGTGCAGACTCGGAAATGAAGGAGAATAGAACCTAAAAGTTAAGTGTGCTCGGGCAGGAGTAGTGAGAGGGATGGGTGACCGGTCGGGAAGTTAGATGATTTGGAATGAGTGATCCACACTTGAGCAGTTAAGAGAGGTGATTAGAGACTAAATCATCAAATAATTCAGAAAAATTAAAAATAAAAAAATCAAAAAAAAATTTCCAAAATTTAAAAAAAAATTCAAAAAAAAACCTTTAGTACCGGTTGGTAACACCAACCGGTACTAAAGGTCCCCCATACCAGCGCGAGCTCACGCCACGTGGTGGCACTTTAGCGCCGGTTCGTGCCGAACCGGTACTAAAGAGGGGGGGGCTTTAGTGCCGAAATGTTAGTGCCGGTTCCATAACCGGCACTAAAGGCCCTTACAAACCGGTACTAATGGCCCGTTTTCTACTAGTGAAGGCACGTATTGTATTATTGCCATCGAGGATAAAAAGATGGGGTTTATATCATATTGCATGAGTTTATCCCTCTACATCATGTCATCTTACTTAAAGCATTACTATGTTCTTATGAACTTAATACTCTAGATGCATGTTGGATAGCGGTCGATGTGTGGAGTAATAGTAGTAGATGAAGAATCGTTTCGTTCTACTTGTCACGGACATGATGCCTATATACATGATCATACCTAGATATTCTCATAACCTATGGCCCCCCGGGCTATCTTCCATCATATTAGTCTTCCAACACTTAGCTATTTCTATTGCCGTTTATTTTACTTTGCATCTTTATTTCTCTTTATCATAAAAATACCAAAAATATTATCTTATCATATCTATCAGATCTCACTCTCGTAAGTGACCGTGAAGGGATTGACAAACCCTTTTTCACGTTGGTTGGGAGGTTCTTATTTGTTTGTGTAGGTGTGTGCGACTCGAGCGTGATCTCCTACTGGATTGATACCTTGGTTCTCAAAAACTTAGGGAAATACTTACGCTACTTTACTAAATCACCCTTTCCCCTTCAAGGGAAAACCAACGCAGTGCTCAAGAGGTAGAAAGAAGGATTTCCGGCGCCGTTGCCGGAGAGATTCGTGCCAAGTCAAGTCAAGATTTGACTCCTGACAACGAGCCATTTCTGGCGTCGTTGCCAGGGAGTCTACGCACAAGTCAAGACATACCAAGTACCCATCACAAACTCTTATCCCTCGCATTACATTATTTGCCATTTGCCTCTCGTTTTCCTCTCCCGCACTTCACCCTTGTCATTTTATTCGCCCTCTTTTCCTCTCGCCCTCTCTTTCTGTTCGCCTCTTTTCCGCTTGCTTCTTGTTTGCTCGTGTGTTGGATTGCTTGCTTGTCACGATGGCTCAAGACAACACTAAATTGTGTGACTTTGCCAATACCAACAATAATGATTTTATTAGCACTCCGATTTCTCCTCTTACCGATGCCGAATCTTCTGAAATTAATGCTTCTTTGTTGAATCTTGTCATGAAAGATCAATTCGCCGGCCTTCCTAGTGAAGATGTCTCTACCCATCTAAATATATTTGTTGATTTGTGTGATATGCAAAATAAGAAAGATGTGGACAATGATATTGTTAAATGGAAGCTATTTCCTTTTTCCCTTAGAGATCGTGCTAAAGCTTGGTTTTCCTAAAAACAGTATTGATTCATGGAATAAGTGCAAAGATGCTTTTATATCTAAGTATTTTCCTCTTGCTAAAATCATCTCTCTTTGAAACGATATTATGAATTTTAAGGAACTTGATCATGAACATGTTGCACAAGCTTGGGAGAGGATAAATTAGTGATACGTAATTGCCCTACACATGATTATAAGAAAATTTTATGCTCGATTGAATTTTGCGTCTAGAAATCTTTTAGATTCGGCCGCGGTTGGCACTTTTTTGGAAATCACTTTAGGAGAAGCTACCAAACTCCTAGATAGTATTATGTTTAATTATTCTCAATGGCACACCGAAAGATCTACTAATGAAAAAGTGCACGCAATAGAAGAAATTAATGTTTTGAGTGGAAAGATGGATGAACTTATGAAATTGTTTGCTAATAAGAGTGTTTCCTCTGATCCTAATGATGTGCCTTTGTCTACCTTAATTGAGAATAATAATGAATCTATGGATGTGAATTTTGCTGGTAGGAACAATTTTGGTAATAACGCGTATAGAGGTAATTTTAATTCTAGGCCGTTTCCTAGTAATTCCTCTAATAATTATGGTAATTCCTACAACAATTTCTAATGGAATTTTAATAAGATGCCCTCTGAATTTGAGACTAGTGTTAAGGAGCTTATGAATTCGCAAAAGAATTTCAATGCTTTGCTTGAAGAAAAATTGTTTAAGGTTGATGAATTGGCTAGGAACGTTGATAGAATTTATCTTGATGTTGATTCTTTGAAACCTAGATATATTACACCTAAGCATGATATCAATGAGTCTCTCAAAGCCATGAGAATTTCCATTGATGAGTGCAAAGAAAGAACCGCTAGGATGCGTGCTAAGAAAGATTGCTTTGTGAAAGCATCTTCTTCTAGTTTCTATGAAAATAAAGATGAAGATCTAAATGTTATTGATGTGTCCCCTATTAAATATTTGTTTTGCAATATGAATCTTGATAATGATGGGACTGAAGATGAGCCACCTTTACCTAGAAGGCGTTCCAAAAATTCAGAGTTTTTAGATCTTGATAAAAAATTTGTAAAAGTGGGATTGAAGAGATTAAAACTTTAGATAGCAATGAACCCACTATCTTGGATTTAAGGAATTTAATTGTGATAATTTCTCTTTGATAGATTGTATTTCCTTGTTGCAGTCCATGCTAAATTCTCCTCATGCTTATTGTCAAAATAAAGCTTTTACTAAACATATCGTTGATGCTTTGATGCAATCTTATGAAGAAAAACTTGAGTTGGAAGTTTCTATCGCTAGAAAACTTTATGATGAGTGGTAACCTACTATTAAAATTAAAATTAAAGATCATGCGTGCTATGCTTTGGGTGATTTGGGTGCTAGTGTTTCCACGATTCCAAAAACTTTGTGTGATTTGCCAGGTTTCCATGATTTTGATAATTGTTATTTAAACTTGCACCTTGCGGATTCAACTATTAAGAAACCTATGGGAAGAATTAATGATGTTCTTATTGTTGCAGATAGGAACTATGTGCCCATAGATTTCATTGTTCTTGATATAGATTGCAATCCTTTATGTCCTATTATTCTTGGTAGACCTTTCCTTAGAACGATTGGTGCAATTATTGATACGAAGGAAGGGAATATTAGATTCCAATTTCCATTAAGGAAAGGCATGGAACACTTCCCTAGAAATAAAATTAAATTACCATACGAATCTATTAGGAGAGCCAAAGATGTCAATACCTAGATATATCCTTGCTTTTATGCCTAACTAGGGGCGTTAAACGGTAGCGCTTGTTGGGAGGCAACCCAATTTTATTTTTATTCCTTGCTTTTTGCTCCTCTTTAGTAATAAATAATTTATCTAGCCTCTGTTTTGGTTGTTTTTTTTGTGTTTAATTAGTGTTTGTGCCAAGTAGAACCGTTGGGAAGACGTGGGGAAAGTCTTTTTGATCTTGCTGTAAAAAACAGAAACTTTAGAGCTCACGAGAATTGCTGCCATTTTTATTTGGAGATTTCTATTTAGTTAATTATTTTTGCAGATGATTAATATATAAATTCCTCACGTCCAGAAATTTATTTTAGAATTTTTGGGGTTCCATAAGTGGTCGAAACCTACAGATTACTAAAGACTATTCTTGTTTTGACAGATTCTGTTTTTCGTGTGTTGTTTGCTTATTTTGATAAATCTATGGCTAGTAAAAGAGTTTATAAACCATAGATAAGTTGGAATACAGTAGGTTTAACACCAATATAAATCAAGAATGAGTTCATTACAGTACCTTAAAGTGGTGTTTTGTTTTCTTTCGCTAATGCAGCTCACGCGATTTTCTATTTTGAGTTCTGTGTTGTGAAGTTCTCAAGTTTTGGGTAAAGATTTGATGGATTGTGGAACAAGGAGTGGCAAGAGCCTAATCTTGTGGATTCCCATGGCAACCCAAGGTAAAATCCAAGGACACCAAAAAGCCTAAGCTTGGGGATGCCCCGGAAGGCATCCCCTCTTTCGTCTTCATCTATCGGTAACTTTACTTGGAGCTATATTTTTATTCACCACATGATATGTGTTTTGCTTGGAGCGTGTTGTATGATTTGAGTCTTTGATTTTTACTTTACCACAATCATCCTTTGTGTACACACCTTTTCATAGAAACACACATTATTTGAAATTTATTAGAATACTCTATGTGCTTCACTTATTTCTTTTGAGCTATACAGTTTTTGCTCTAGTGCTTCACTTATATCTTTTAGAGCACGACAGTGGTTTTATTTTATAGAAATAATTGATCTCTCATGCCTCACTTATATTATTTTGAGAGTCCTTTAGAACAACATGGAAATTTTCTTTTAGGAATAATATAAAAACTTTCATGGAAGTGCATTGAATACTATGAGAAGTTTGATACTTGATAATTGTTTTGAGATATGGAGATGGTGATATTAGATTCATGCTAGTTGAGTAGTTCTGAATTTTAGAGATACTTGTGTTGAAGTTTGTGATTCCCGTAGCATGCACGTATGGTGAACCGTTATGTGATGAAGTTGGAGCATGATTTATTTATTGATTTTCTTCCTTATGAGTGGCGGTCAGGGACGAGCGATGGTCTTTTCCTACCAATCTATCCCCCTAGGAGCATGCGCGTAATACTTTGCTTTGATAACTTGTAGATTTTTGCAACAAGTATATGAGTTCTTTATGACTAATGTTGAGTCCATGGATTATAAGCACTCTCACCTTTCCACCATTGCTAGCCTCTCTAATACCGCACACTTTTCGCCGGTATCATAAAACCACCATATACCTTCCTCAAAACAGCCACCATACCTACCTATTATGGCATTTCCATAGCCATTCCGAGATATGTTGCCATGCAACTTTCCACCATTTCGTTATTATGACATGCTTCATCCTTGTCATATTGCTTGCATGATCATGTAGTTGACATCGTATTTGTGGCAAAGCCACCGTTCATAATTCTTCATACATGTCACTCATGCATCATTGCACATCCGGGTATACCACCAGAGGCATTCACATAGAGTCATATTTTGTTCTAAGTATTGAGTTGTAAGTAAATAAAGTGTGATTATCATCATTATTAGAGCATCGTCCCAAGTGAGGAAATGATGATGGAGACTATGATTCCCCCACAAGTCGGGATGAGACTCCGGACGAAAAAAAGAGGCCATATAAAAGAGAAAAGGCCCAAATAAAAAAATAAATGAGAGAAAAAGAGATAAGGGACAATGCTACTATCCTTTTTCCACACTTGTGCTTCAAAGTAACACCATGGTCTTCATGATAGAGAGTCTGCTACGATATCACTTTCATATACTTGTGGGAATTTTTCATTATAGAACTTGGCTTGTATATTCCAATGATGAGCTTCCTCAAAATGCCCTAGGTCTTCATGAGCAAGCGAGTTGGATGCACACCCACTTAGTTTCTTTTGTTGAGCTTTCAAATACATATAGCTCTAGTGCAACCATTGCATGGGAATCCCTACTCACTCACATCGATATCTATTGATGGGCATCTCCATAGCCCGTTGATACGCCTAGTTGATGTGAGACTATCTTCTCCTTTTTGTCTTCTCCACAACCACCATTCTATTCCGCATATAGTGCTATATCCATGGCTCACGCTCATATATTGCGTGAAGATTGAAAAAGTTTGAGAACATCAAAAGTATGAAACAATTGCTTGGCTTGTCATCGGGGTTGTGCAAGATTTAAATATTTTGTGTGGTGAAGATAGAGCATAGCCAGACTACATGATTTTGTAGGGATAACTTTCTTTGGCCATGTTATTTTGAGAACACATGATTGCTTAGTTAGTATGCTTGAAGTATTATTATTTCTATGTCAATATTAAACATTTATCTTGAATCTTTTGGATCTGAACATTAATGTCACAATAAGGAAAAATTACATTGACAAATATGTTATAAAGCATTCCACATCAAAAATTCTTCTTTTATCATTTACCTACTCAAGGACGAGCAGGAATTAAGCTTGGGGATACTTGATACATCTCCAACGTATCTATAATTTTTGATTGCTCCATGCTATTATATTATCTATTTTGGATGTTAATGGGCTTTATTCTACATTTTTATATCATTTTTGGGACTGACCTACTAATCAGAGGCCTAGCCCAAATTGTTGTTTTCTTGCCTATTTTAGATTTTCGCCGAAAAGGAATATCAAACGGAGTTCAAACGGAATGAAACCTTCAGGAACATGATTTTCTCAACAAACATGATCCAGCAGACTTGGAGTGGGAGTCAAGAAACAATCAAGGAGGCCACGAGGCAGGAGGCGCGCCTACCCCCCTGGGCGCGCCCTCCATCCATGTGGGCCCCTCGTTGCTCCACCGACCTACTTCTTCCTCCTATATATATCCATGTACCCCCCAAACATCCAGGAGCACCACGAAAACCAAATTCCACCACCGCAACCTTCTGTACCGGAGAGATCCCATCTTGGGGCCTTTTCCGGAGCTCCGCCAGAGGGGGCATTGATCACGGAGGGCCTCTATATCAACTCCATGGCCTCTCCGGTGATGTGTGAGTAGTTTACTTCAGACCTTTGGGTCCATAGTTATTAGCTAGATGGCTTCTTCTCTCTCTTTGGATCTCAATACAAAGTTCTCCTTGATCTTCTTGGAGATCTTTTCGATGTAATCTTCTTTTGCGGTGTGTTTGTCGAGATCCGATGAATTGTGGGTTTCTGATCAAGTTTATCTATGAACAATATTTGATTCTTCTCTGAATTCTTTTATGTATGACTGGTTTATCTTTGCAAGTCTCTTCGAATTATCAGTTTGGTTTAGCCTACTAGATTGATCTTTCTTGCAATGGGAGAAGTGCTTAGCTTTGGGTTCAATCTTGCAGTGTCCTTTCCCAGTGATAGCAGGGGTAGCAAGGCACGTATTGTATTGTTGCCATCGAGGATAAAAAGATGGGGTTTATATGATATTGCATGAGTTTATCCCTCTACATCATGTCATCTTACTTAAATCATTACTCTGTTCTTATGAACTTAAAACTCTAGATGCAATGCTAGATAGCGGTCGATGTGTGGAGTAATAGAAGTAGATGCATAATCGTTTCGGCCTACTTGTCACAGACATGATGCCTATATACATGATCGTACCTAGATATTCTCATATCTATGCTCAATTCTATCAATTGCTCGATAGTAATTTGTTTACCCACTGTAATACTTATGCTCTTGAGAGAAGCCACTAGTGAAACCTATGGCCCCCGGGTCTATTTCCATCATATTAATCTTCCAACACTTAGCTATTTCTATTGCCATTTATTTTACTTAGCATCTTTATTTCTCTTTATCACAAGAATACCGAAAATATTATGTTATCATATCTATCAGATCTCACAATCGTAAGTCACCGTGAAGGGATTGACAACCCATTTATCGTGTTGGTTGCGAGGTTCTTATTTGTTTGTGTAGGTGTGTTGGACTCGAGCGTGATCCCCTACTAGATTGATACCTTGGTTCTCAAAAACTGAGGGAAATACTTACGCTACTTTACTCCATCACCCTTTCCTCTTCAAGGGAAAATCAACGCAGTGCTCAAGAGGTAGCAGTGTCTAGATTTCATTGCTTCTAATTTGTTGAAATGCCTTCTCCTTAGTTTACATATCATAAGCTATGAATATGCAATGGCACTAATGACGAGAGACCTCTAACTTGGTAGTGTGATGTTGTTTGCATCTTGTATATGATTTATTTCTTGTACTGCTTCACATTTGTTTAAATCCCATTTATGATGAGACACTATTAAGTTGGCAGAGCGATATTTGTAGCATCTTTCATATGGTGTCTACCTTCCATTGCATTGCTTCTAATTTAGTGAAATGTCTTCTGCTTAGTTTACACATCATAGTTCTGGTTATTCTTCCATCCCGTTTTCCGTACATGTTTCATCCTCCGATCATGTGGTTGTCTAACATCAAAGTTCAGTTCATCTGTATCACGCATCAATTTGATTTGAAGAACTAAATTGTTATTCGTTTTTCTTGTCGGCTTGACTTAACATGGCACAGAGAAAGAGGAAGAAACACAGTATGGCAGGGAATGGGAACCCGAAGAATCCTGCAGATTCTGCTGGTACTGATGGTGCAATAGAAGGTCAAAGTCCAGCGGAAAATTCTACAAATAGGGTATCCCATGCTACACGAGCTGCAGAAAAAGCCAAACAGAAACAAATAGCTGCCACCAAACATGTAGAGACAGCCCTAGTTCTTGCAACACCTTCCATAGTACTACCAACTACACGAGTTACTCATGCGTCAACTGAGCTAGAAGCATGTTCCCATGCTCCCTTGCCACCTGACACTACTTCCCAAGTACTCTTGACACAAGACGAGTTGGCAAGATCAGATGAACCTTGTGAGCTTCAACAGCAAGAAGGTAGTTGCTGGAGTCAAGTTACAGTTGCATGCTTCTTTATATGTAGTCACACAGTTTGATGTACACTAACACTTCCTATGTTCGTTGTTAGACTAGCACCTCGGCGGAAGAGGAAACAAACATCAGGGATAATGCTCGATAGGTTAACTAAATCTAGAGGAGGAAGAATGGAGATCCGTTTTGAGGCAGGTTTAGAAAGGCCACGTGATGCTACAGAGTCAGCCAAGTTAGTATCAAAGGCAGCGGTTGCCGTTAGGTGTCATGTACGTATCCTCCCAACAAGGATTCAGTACAGGAATGACAAAGACGAAACCCAGTTCAACACCTTCCTCGACCATTTATCTGTAAGTCTGGTTATGTGTGGAAACTAGTAATATTGTCTTGCTCTGTCCCATACTTTCTAGGTTGCTGATAATGAGACTCCCATAATTTTCAACAGATGAGGTTCAAGTTGGATAGCCAAGATGATGCAACCAGACAAGCTTGCACCATGTTTTCAAGTCTGATCTGCGACAGTATCGGTATGACTTGAGGAAAACTCACTTTCAAGGCAAGGCTAACAATGAAATTCCCAAACATCTCCAGTGGAAAATATATCGGATGAAGACTAGAGGGGCCTCGTTAAACATTGGTCTGATCCGAAGTAGCAGGTACATTATATATATGTGATCATATCACATGTTGAAGTCCTATTTACGCATGTGCCACAAAAATCTATCTTCTTGTAGGTGAACTGTTCAAAGAACAAGGCCAACCGTACGAAAGTGAAATTCCAATAGACGACAGGATCTTGTAGCTATATTGCACACTGCGAGGCTCTTGTAATTAGCTATTGTTTCACTCTTTTCGCTGTACCATATTATCATATCTATATTGACTTGTTCCAAATGCAGAGGAAAGCCCGCAAGGACCAAAAAGTACCTGAACCAAATGTTGTGGAAATCTTCAAGGACTGTCACACCAGCAAGAAGAAGGGCATGACTACACCAGTCAAAGCCGCTGTTTTAAGTCCTTAATCCTCATGCCTTTTAACTACTACTTACTCTCACTTGTGCCTTGAACTACATGGTTTGCAGCCAATGTCTATTACTCTTTTCAATTTTATACACAATTGTCTTAGCGTATCATTGCACCTTACAAGGTTTAAAAGAGAGGAGTGATGTTCCTTTGATCTTGACCCGTAATCTAGTTCTGTGCTGGAGTTGCCTACACAATGTTACAATTGCATGTTTGTTTGTTCTCGGTTGTTTTGTGATATGAATAATGTCATACTATGCTTACCTATTATAAACTTCGTCTCTTTATCCTTAGCCCTCAATACACTGTGAAGAAATAGACAATACATTAGCGATGGTACATGGTCATATGTTTGGAACCTGGTTTTATTATGTACTTTGCAATGAAATACAACTAATATCTTACATGGGTTCACCAGAATAAGTTATGTATATAGACCAAAGCTATTTTGTTTGGTTTTGCTGCCTCCTTAATATCTTCTATTCTCGTAGTACTAATGTAAAACCTCAACTTTTCAGCGAGCTATGGAAAAAATGGTGGAACCGGCACCTTCTGAAGGTGGCGAGGCAACTATAACCGCAACGTCAGCTCTTGCTGCAGTGGGTCAGTACCTGTCCACTAACAGTGCCAAAAGCACGTTCCTGCGTAATACTGGGTTGGTCGTTAAGGCAAACTCGCCCAAACTGCCTCATCATCAGGATATGCAAGCTCAAAACAATGTTATATCTGCGCTCCAGACACAAGTCCATTCCCTAACAGAGACCCTTTGTGAAACAAGGAGAGACATTGTTCGATGTTGTCAAGATATGCATGGTTTTGAAACTAGACTATTAGACATTTGCTATGTTGTTCGGGAGCCTAGGAGAACTGAAGGCGAAGGTTATGGTGCTCCATCGGACAATACAACATTAAAACGTAACAGTTAGGTCAAATGAACTGAGCTTGTGAAATGTTGGTGGTGCATTTATCTACTAGACTATTAACTTTTATGCCAACCTTCCTTTTGTTTTATAGTTGTAATTTGTTTTGGTGCAATACAAAATTTGTTCTTAATGTGCAGCCACCGGCTGAAGAAAATAGCAAGCCATTTTTGTATAGTGTTGGGTGTTCCCTATATTTGCACTGGTGGCAAACTTTGATGCCCACCGGCTGTAGTTAACATGGGCCTCCTACGGGCCGTAGAAACTATGGGCCTTCTATGTGGCGTAGATACAATGGGCCTTATACGGGCCGTAGACAAAATGGGCCTTCTACGGGACGTATCATCAATGGGCCTTCTACGAGCCGTATCATCAATGGGCCTTCTACGGGCCGTATGATCGGTTGGCCAAACATGGGCCAATAACAGACCACATTATGGCCGTAAATGGGCTAGAGTTGAAATCGTCAGTTCATGGGCCGACCATAATGGGTCGTCGTTAATCGGCCGTATTTGATGACGCTATGAAAACGGCCCAATGTATTAACGGGCCACAAATGGGCCGACTGTAACCACGGGCTGAATTTGGCCCACAAGCAGAAAATGACAGTAACGGGCCGTAAGTAAACGAATGCTGGAAATGAGCCCAAGAATAAATGGGCCCTGAGAAGGCCGAAATATAACATGGGCTGGAAACGGCCCAATGGAATAATGGGCTGTTAATGGGTATAAAATGATACACTGTTCATTACGGGCCAGTTTCACCACGTGCCGTTAATGGATATAAAGTGATACACTGTTCATTACGGGCCAGTTTTACCACGGGCCATTAATGGGCCGGGAGTAATAAGGGCTTCATATGGGCCGAAAGACGTGATGGGCCATACATGGGCCAGAAGATAAAATGGGCTGGAATTATATTGGACAGCCCAGATGACGGTACTGGGCCTAATTCGGATAGGCCGTGAACGGGCCCTGGGTTAGCGGGCTGTAAATAGGCTATATGCGAACATGCCGTTAACAGGTTTTCCGTGGGCCGGCCCGCCACCTTTTGACCAAGTCAAACGGGCCGGCCTTTTCACAGGAATGGGCCTCTGTTGGGCCAAGCCACGTGCCGACGTATCATAGGCGCTTTGGGTCCAATGAGTGGATGACATTTGTGCCAACGGTGAGCCGACACGTGTTTCCTCCAGCCAATGATGATTTTACACGTGGAAAATCCCCATTAGTCGGGGCTGTTAACGGGTTATCGGATCCAAAACCGGACCCGATAGCTTAACGGTGTTCCGTTACGGTGGATGCCACGTGTCGGTCACCCTTGACGAAAGCACTTCTGTGACGCGCGATTTATCGTCATGGAACACTTCTACGACAGCATAGGTATGACTATCTTGATTCTGTCATAAAATTGTCATGGATGTACATGCATGACAGAAAACGTGACCTACTATGACAAACATGTATCATCACGGAAGTGTATTTTTTTGTAGTGTATGTTCGGACATCGGAAAGGTTCCGAGTGATTTGAATATTTTTCGGAGTACCGGAGAGTTACTGGAATTCGCCGGGGTAAGTAGTGGGCCTTAATGGGCCATACGGGAAAGAAGAGAAGGGCCTCAAGGGGTGCCCCTCCCCTCCATGGCAAGTCTGAATTGGACTTGGGAGGGGGCGGCGCCCCCCTCCCTTTCCTTCTTCCTCTCCTACTCCTTCCCTCCCTCCCCTCCTGGAAAAGGAAGGGGACTCCAACTAGGATTGGGAATCCTAGTTAGACTCCCCTTATAGGCGCACCCCTCCTAGGCCGGCCTCCTCTTCGCCCCTCCTTTATATGTGTGGGCAAGGGGGCACCCCAAAGGCACTTTAGATTTTTCTTAGCCGTGTGCGGTGCCCCCGTCCATAGTTTTCCACCTCAGTCATATTGTCGTAGTTCTTAGGCGAAGCCTCGGGTCGGTAACTTCATCATCACCGTCACCACGCCCTCGTGCTGATGAAACTCTCCCACGGCCTCAACTGGATCAAGAGTTCAAGGGACGTCACCGAGCTGAACGTGTGCAGATCACGGAGGTGTCGTGTGTTCGGTACATGGATCAATTGGATCGCGAAGATGTTCGACTACATCAACAGCGTTACTAAACGCTTGCGCTTTCAGTCTATGAGGGTCCCTAGACACACTCTCCCCTCTTGTTGATGTGCATATACTAGATAGATCTTGCATGATCGTAGGTAAATTTGTTGAAATACTGCGTTCCCCAAAAGTGGCATCCGAGCCAGGTCTATGCGTAGATGTTATATGCACGAGTAGAACACAAAGGAGTTGTGGGCGTGGGTATATACATATTGCTTGCCATCACTAGTTGTTTCTTGATTCAGCGGTATTCTTGGATGAAGCGGCCTGGGCCGACATTACATGACCGCGTTCATGAGATTGGTTCTACCGACGTGCCTTGCACACAGGTGGCTGGTGGGTGTCAGTTTCTCCAACTTTAGTTGAATCGGATTCAATGAACAGGGTTCTTTCTAAGATCAAAAAGCAATCACTATACCGCGTTCTGGATTTGATGCGTAGGTAAGAATAGTTCTTGCTAAGCCCGTAGCAGCCACGTAAAACTTTCAACAACAAAGTAGAGGACGTCTAAGTTGTTTTTCTAGGGCATGTTGTGATGTGATATGGTCAAGACGTGATTATATAAATTATTTTATGAGATGATCATGTTTTGTAACACAGTTATCGGCAACTGGCAGGAGCCATATGGTTGTTGTGTTATAGTATGAAATGCAATAGCCATGTAACTGCTTGACTTTATCACTAAGCGGTAGCGATAGTCGTAGAAGCAATAGTAGGCAAGGTGACAATGATGTTACGATGGAGATCAAGGTGTCAAGCCGGTGACGATGGTGATCATGATGGTGCTTTGGAGATGGAGATCAAAGGCACAAGATGATGATGACCATATCATATCACTTATATTGATTGCATGTCATTTTTATCCTTTATGCATCTTATTTTGCCTATACGACGGTAGCCATTATGAGATGATCAATTACTTCTTTCTCCATCTCACGTGATGATTGGACATGGTTTAGTTGATATGGATCACGTGATCATTTAGATGACTAGAGGGATGTCTATCTAAGTGGGAGTTCTTAAGTAATATGATTAATTGAACTTAAATTTATCATGAGCTTAGTCCTGATAGTATTTGCATATCTATGTTGTAGATCAATTGCTTGTGTATAGCTTCCCCGTTTTATTTATGATATGTTCCTAGATAAAACTATGTTGAAAGATGTTAGTAGCAATGATGCGGACTAGCTCCGTGATCTGAGGATTATCCTCATTGATGCACAGAAGAATTATGTCCTTGATGCACTGCTGGGTGACGGACCTTTTGCAGGAGCAGATGCAGACGTTATGAACGTTTGACAAGCTCGGTATGATGACTACTTGATAGTTTAGTGCGCCATACTTTACAGGACTTCAAAACTGTTTTGAACGCCACAAAGCATATGAGATGTTCCAAGAGCTGAAATTGGTATTTCAGACTCATGCCCGTGTTAAGAGGTATGAGACCTCTGACAAGTACTTTGCTTACAAGATGGAGGAGAATAGCTCAGCTAGTGAGCATGTGCTCATAAATATCTGAGTACTACAATCACTTGAATCAAGTGGGAGTTAATCTCCCAGATAAGATAGTGATTGACAGATTTCTCTAGTCACTATCACCAAGTTACTACAACTTCGTGATGAACTATAATATGCAAGGGATAATAGAAACGATTCTCAAGCTCTTCGCAATGCTAAAATTGGCGAAGGTAGAAATCAAGAAAAAGCATCAAGTGTTGATGGTTGACAAAACCACTAGTTTCGAGTAAAACGGCTCGGGAAAGAAAGGGAACTTCAAGAAGAATGGCAAGCAAGTTGCCACTCCCATGAAGAAGCCCAAAGCTAGACCTAAGCCTGAAACTGAGTGCTTCTACTTCAAAGGGAATGGTCACTAGAACCGGAACTACCCCAAATACTTGGCAGACAAGAAGGATGGCAAAGTGAACAAAAGTATATTTGATATACATGTTATTGATGTGTACTTTGATAGTCTTCATAGTAACCCCAAGGTATTTGATACCGGTTCAGTTGCTAAGATTAGTAACTCGAAACAGGGGTTTCAAAATGAACAGAGACTAGTTAAGGGCAAGGTGACTATGTGTGTTGGAAATGATTCCAAGGTTGATAAGATCACCATCACACACTCCTTTTGCTTTCGAGATTAGGGTTGAACCTAAACTAAATGTTATTTGGTGTTTGCATGAATATGATTGGATCATGTTTATTGCAATACGGTTGTTCATTTAAGTCAAAGAATAATTGTTGTTCTCTTTACATGAATAAAACCTTCTATGGTCATACACTCAATATAAATGGTTTATTGAATCTCGATTGTAGTGATACACATATTCATAATATTGATGCCAAAAGATGAAAAGTTGATAACGATAGTGCAACATACTTGTGGCACTACCATTTAGGTCATATTGGTGTAAAGCACATGAAGAAACTCCATGCGGATGGACTTTGGAATCACTTGATTATGAATCATTTGATGCTTGTGAACCATGCCTCATGGGCAAGATGACTAAGACTCCGTTATAACTCAAACTTCACAGATGATTTGAGCAGATATGAGTATATCTACTTAATGAAACACAAGTCTTAAACATTTGAAAAGTTCAAAGAATTTCAGAGTGAAGTGGAGAATCATTGTAACAAGAAAATAAAGTTTCTATGATCTGATTGCGGAGACGACATATTTGAGTTATGAGTTTGGCCTTCAGTTGAAACAATGTCGAATAGTTTCGCAACCCACGCCACTTGGAACACCACAGCGTAATGGTGTGTCCGAACGTCATAACCGTACTTTATTAGATATGGTGCGATCTATGATGTCTCTTACCGGTTTACCACTATCGTTTTCAGGTTATGCATTAGAGACAGTTGCATTCATGTTAAATAGGGCACCGTCTAAAATCCGTTGAGATGACATCATATGAACTATGTTTTAGCAAGAAACATAAGCTCTCCTTTCTTAAAGTTTGGGGTTGCGATGCTTATGTGAAAAAGTTTCATCTTGATAAGCTCAAACCCAAATCGGAGAAGTGCGTCTTCATAGGATACCCAAAAGAAACTGTTGGGTACACCTTCTGAGGGAGTCCTGGATTAGGGGGTCTCTGGACAGCCGGACTATATCCTTTGGCCGGACTGTTGGACTATGAAGATACAAGATTGAAGACTTCGTCCCGTGTCCGGATGGGACTCTCCTTGGCGTGGAAGGCAAGCTTGGCAATATGGATATGTAGATCTCCTCCCTTGTAACCGACTCTGTGTAACCCTAGCCCCCTCCGATGTCTATATAAACCGGAGGGTTTAGTCCATAGCACAACACACAATAATACCATAGGCTAGCTTCTAGGGTTTAGCCTCTATGATCTCGTGGTAGATCACCTCTTGTAATACTCATATCATCAAGATCAGTCAAGCAGGAAGTATGGTATTACCTCCATCGAGAGGGCCTGAACCTGGGTAAACATCCTGTCCCCCGCCTCCTGTTACCATCCGCCTTAGATGCACAGTTCGGGACCCCATACCAGAGATCCGCCGGTTTTGACACCGACATTGGTGCTTTCATTGAGAGTTCCATTGTGTCGTCATCATAAGTGCTGCCGCAGCCATCGACGCCGAGCTTATCCTCCCCGTAGTGTTGCTGCTCCGCCACGAGCTCGCGCGTTCGTCGCCACGTCGTGCCTCCGTCGGGCGAACGGGCCGGCACCTAGGACGGCTCCAATGTCCATGAGGATCACCTCGCTTTCCTCCTCCAGATGTGGCGGCTGCCCGGTGAGAACTACGTACAGGTACGCACTCCACTCGAGACATAGATCTCGCCAGTGTCGGAGGATGGCGAACGCGTCATCTTCCGGTCACATTTTCCTTCGCGGCCTGGGCCTATCGGCAACAAGCTTCTTCCGCTCCTTTCTCCAATTCTATTGACTCCAGCCGCACCACCTCACGCCCAACACGGTGGTGCTGTTGTTCGCCTTCGTTACGCTCTACGAGGGTTACCTCGGCGTTCTCCCCACCATCGAGCTCTAGGGGGAGTTCTTCTACACCAAGCTCGGCACCGCTGCCAAGAAGGAGGCAGCTCAGTGCGGAGCCTTCATCGCAGTCCGACGTTCGGGTGCCGGGAACTGCTTCCCGACTATCAGCTTGACACAGTCAGTCAAGCTGTGTCAAAAATATTATTTCTACGTCAAGAATGTCCACCCAACGCTGGACTTCTTCAATATGCAGGCTTATATAGCTGGCCCGCTGGCTAAGCCCCACACCAATTGGCAATTCCGACCGCCTGGCCAAGAAGTTGGCGGACCAGGCGGCCCAGCACAAGGCGGATGTCCAGAAGCTCAAGGAGGCAAAAGACGCCCTCCTGGCCGAGTTTGAGACTGAGCAGTCAAAGTAGGTCGAGAAGGAGGCGATCCTCACTGCTGGCTACGGCGAGATTGAGGACATGATCGACGGTAAACTTCTTTTTCTTTGGGATAACCGCCGACTGTATCCAGAGTCGGCTTCCGACTTCTGATCCTTGTTCTTCTTTGCTTAGACTTCTTTCCTGGATATGCCGTCGCCGATGGCCAAGCCATCGAGGCTCGCCAGGACGAGCGCATGAGTGAAGGAGTGGAGATCCCGCTCAACGCGCCTCGAAACATGAACAAGCAGCTCCTGGCCGTCAGGGTGCGCCTGCAGCCGGCCTACCGTATGCTCCGCCGCCTTCAGCGCACCGAGTGTCAGCTGGTTTCCACCCTCTGGCCGGGTGTCCAAGCTCCACGCACCCCCAGTAGGACCGCCGACTGGCTAGAGGTGGCAATCAACTACTTTGAGGCTTGGAAGGGCTCCTTTGCTCGGGCAGGCGCCCGGAGAGCCCTGGAGTTCATCCAGGAATGCTATCCTGAGCTGAACCTAGCCCAATTGGCCACGTTCCGGCAGGAGGCCAGCGAAGATTTGGCGGCGGTGGGGCCTGTGCTCACTCGACATGCGGCAGCGATCGCCAAGTACACCAAGACCGGTGTCTTCCTCCCCGAGCTGGACAAGGAGGGCGCCGAGGTGCGCCGAACTGGTTCGAGCTGAATCCAAACGACAACGAGGACTCAATGGAGGAAGTTGCCTCCAGCAATGAGGGCAAGGACGAGGAAGGCGAGGATGGTGAAGATGACACACCGAAGGATAGAGCGGGCAGCCAGCCTCAGCTCGATCGAGCATCGAGCAACGAGCCGTGTGCGAGTGCGCCGACTGCTGCCGACGGTGGTTGTCGGTGTCAAAATCGGCAGATCTCGGGTAGGGGGTCCCGAACTGTGCGTCTAAGGCGGATGGTAACATGAGGCAGGGGACACGATGTTTTACCTAGGGTCGGGCCCTCTTGATGGAGGTGAAACCCTACGTCCTGCTTGATTTATTCTTGATGATATGGGTATTACAAGAGTTGTTCTACCACGAGATCGGAGAGGCTAAACCCTAGAAGCTAGCCTATGGTATGGTTGTCTATTGTCCTACTGACTAAAACCCTCCAGTTTATATAGACACCAGAGGGGGCTAGGGTTACATAAGGTCGGTTACAAAGGAGGAGATATATACATCCGTATTGTGTAGCTTGCCTTCCACGCCAAGTAGAGTCCCATCCGGTCACCAGACGAAGTCTTCAATCTTGTATCTTTATAGTCCAACAGTCCGGCCAAAGGATATAATCCGGCTATCCGGATACCCCCTAATCCAGGACTCCCTCAGTAGCCCCCGAACGAGGCTTCAATGACGATGAGTCCGGCGCGCAGTATTGTCTTCGGCATTGCAAGGCGGGTTCTTCTCCATCTTTCGAACGTTCGTAAAGCAGTGTCCGATCCCATAAATGTTTGGACCTCTTGGCTTCTATGCCCAATAAGGGCTTTCTCCCACGCGTCGAATGAATACGAGACTCCAGGGCGTTTTTACATTCACCCCCCTAGCCAGATAAATAAATTGTCTATTAAAGGGATGGGGATCCTTAGATCCGATCCATACCATCCTCCCCTAGCGAGAGTCCATCAGAGCGCGTTCCGGAAAGATCCATTCCAGCATGGCCGACCTCCGCAGCTCCTCCTCCCGACACGAAGCCCTAAGCCCCGTAATTGGGAACGGTGTTCAGTCCCACACAGTCGTTTAGTCGAACTGCAGACTAAGGGATTTCTCCCTCCGGCATACATGGCGCTCGTTCGAGCCGGGCTTGCCACCTATAATGGCGGGGAGCAAGCGGAGAGCTTTCCCTGCCCCTCTATGGGGGAACGGGTCTGCCTTGTTCCCTATCTATTAAGGGGACTCGGATTTCAAATTCATCTGTTCCTCCGCGGGCTCCTGGAGTTCTACGGCCTCCAATTACACAATTTCACCCCCGCCTCCATCCTACATATCGTCGGCTATGTGGCTCTCTGTGAGTTGTTCCTGGGCTGCGAGGCTCACTTCGAGCTGTGGAAAAGGCTATTTTGCCTCGTCCCTCGCACACAGAGGGGGTCACTTTATCAAGTGGGCGGAGCCGAAATATGGTGCATCGCCGATACTGGATACCTGTCTAGTACTCC
This sequence comes from Triticum urartu, assembly GCF_003073215.2. Lineage (NCBI taxonomy): Eukaryota > Viridiplantae > Streptophyta > Magnoliopsida > Poales > Poaceae > Triticum > Triticum urartu. The sequence goes on along the minus strand of NC_053026.1, from coordinate 73,437,420 downwards.
GAAGAAGTCACCCGAAGACTAGCCTTCAGAATGGTTTTATATGGAGGACGTTCCCCTTCCGGACCCTATTTGGCGGGGTCTTCCTGAGTTCAACAATGCTCCTCTGAAGAAATGCCGAAGTTGGCGCCCACGGAGCCCCCAGGTGGAAGACAATGGAGAAGTCCTCTATCTGATGAACCGAATTAAAGCACTAGCTCGATAAGGATTGACAGCAATCGAAGTTATGTCGATTTTCATAATGCGGGGAGTGCAACCACTTCAATATCGTGGGAACCCCTTGTGGTGTTATAACGGGGCGGATGACGCCACCCGCTGCAGGCGTAAGGGTCCGGACAATGCTGCCGCTTTAGCGAAAATTCTGTCCGAATTGTTCAAGGAGTTCACCCGCATCAAGCCACGGGATGGATTCTCCATGTACAATCCTCCAAGCTGCGTAAGTTATATCTCCCTTTTCCCATTTTCCCGCATTCTTTGTCATAAGTATTCACCTTGCCACCTTGCGGCAGGAACTGCGAAAAGCCATAAAGGAGGTCAGCAGCCCTTCTCCACAACCAGAGGACCCTGACCAGGCCCTCGACTCCGGACTTGAAGAAGATTCGATTATATTCGTGGAGCTGATAGACCGGCAGTTCTATCAGTTAAGCTGCGACGATGCCATGGTGGCCATTACGGCCGACTATCCCGGACTGCTCCCTGCATCGCACGTAAGAAAAACCGAAAATCCCAACTCCAAAACTAGGATCCCCTTTTAGACACTTCACCCACCATATACACATGGCATTTTTATAGGGAAGGCATTCGGGACGCCCTGCCAAACCCGCAGCAACGCGCCAACAGGAGGCACCGAGGCCGGGTTAGCCAAAAAGGAAGGCGGTCAGGACGGAGACGCTGGCGCAAAGGTATAACAAACCCCGCTCCGTGGTTGTCGTCTTTCTCAAAATATAATGACGCCCATGTTTCTTTAACAGAAAAAAATGCTCGCCGGAATATGTCCGGCGATGTTACTAATCACGCTTCCCCCAGTCGGGCGCCAGGACCGGACATAGAGGCGGAGGCCGATATGGGGCGGGCGCCAGATAATCCCCCTACAGAGGATGCAGATAGATTATCCGCTACAAACTCAGAGGTGGAAAGCACCATGAATCATAGGCGCCGCCGGGCCGTACCCCGTGACGCTTGTTTATCACCAGAGGCATTTGATGCCTTCAATTCTGGAGAGGCGTACCTCCGAGCTGCTCAAGATGGTCTAGCTAGAGCCACGGATCAGTATGTCAATGATGTACGGGTAAGTAAATCTGATGATTTATATGTATCAGTAGCCCCTGAGACTTGAAACAGTTAGCAGAACTGATTTAAGGATCATCTTTATTGTGCAGGTTCTTACAGAGAAGAATAATAGGCTGTCATAGGAGCTAGAGAAATGCAAGACCCAACTGCGGGCTGCTGTGGCCGCATTGCAGGAACCGAAAAAGTCACCTACTGGTAACATTTACTTTAAAGAATGATGGTTACCATATAGTGTGCGACATGGCTGCAGATCTAACAACAGATGTTGCAGATGAATCCGGAGAAAATCTGGAGGACCATCATGTTATGCGACAGCTAGAGGCTAGCAAACGCGTGCTAGCTGAGGTTAGGTGGGAGAAAAACAATCTCCAAGATGCCAATATTAAGATGAGCGTGGAACTAAAAGACGTTCGAGGCCAGCTTGCAGACTCCGAGAAGGAGAATAAGCGGCTTCGGCGCAGCATTTTCAGTAAGTGCTTGAAGGAATCCTTTTAAAGGAGTTCGGCGAAGAAGCCGACTAACAGCGCTATGTCTGTAGGTATGCTGACGGGTCGTCCCGCGGAGGAAATGCCCGGGTCTGCCGGTGATCTTCCATCCGAGCTGTCACATCTGCACGAAAAAGTTCGGCAGGTGATGCAGGGTGTTGCCCAGGCCTTGTGGCCGTCCGTCTCCCCGCCAGAGGGCGTTTCAGAGCTTGCGGAGAAGCTCAAGGGAGCACAACAGCGCTTCCGATTATAGAAGATATCAGCCTGCCGACAGGGTGCCAGAGAAGCCTGGGCCATGGTGAAGACGCGGTATACCAAGGCAGACCCAAATCACATGGCCGAGGTCGGACCTGTGGGGCCCGACGGAAAAGAGATCCCCGTTAGCTTAGTTTATGGGCAAGTAGAATTAGCCGCAAAGTATTCCCAACAGGATTGTAAGCTAGACCGCCTGTTGGATGCTATAGAAGAGGAATTTAGTCAGTCTGCATGACTATGTAATGAAAGTGACATGTATAATTCCTTCTAGCCGGATTGTAGATCATTTGTCTTGGCGGACCTTTTCTATTCAACCTCGGGACCCGATAGTCCGGAGTGTATCCGAATAGCCGCGCAGTTATATAAGAACCGGGGCATGCGTGGAGACCAGGCGTAGGGGTCATAAGTGCTTGAACAGACAAGTGCCCTACTAGTTATGTTATATTACATGGGTAGTAAGAAATATCTTCCAGGGAGAATAGTTCCGTTAAGGGTTCCTTTCCCTGTGTAAGCATGCCCTAAAGTGCATGTCCGGACTGCAATAGGAAACGCAGGGAAAACATCTGGGGGCAGATATGGACAATAAATAAAAATTATCTTTTGTTCACCGACCGAATATTCCCTTAAGAACGCTAGCTTTCGGCTTCACCCAGTCTGAGGTACACGTCCGGCTGACCCGGCAGTAACAATTGCAGAGGTGCTCCCCTTATGCCCTAGCCGAATTAACGGGAACGTAGGGCATAAATACAAGAGCCAGGCAACCCTGCTTGGCCAAAACTTAAGTCATATCGATGCATATAATGGTGAAAAAAGGTACATGCGGAAGCATGACACATGTTCGGGGCCTGAGGCCCAGATAAATAATTAAGCTTCTATGAAAGAAGCCCCTAGGTATTATGAGCGCGGCTAGCGCATCTATAATGTGCAAGCGAGGCACAAGTTGGTCCTTAAAGGCCTAGAGAAATAATAAGAGAAAGGAAGAAAGGAAAACAAGACAGATAATGTACATCAAAAAATGGACAAAGGGAGGGGACGAACATAGGGTCCAGCGCTAGGCGTAGAATCTTCGGAGCCTGGCCGCGTTCCATGGGTTCGGCTCAAGTCGACTAGTCGATGCATCCCGCAGTCGGTACGCTCCATCGGTCAGAACTTGGTCAATAATGAAGGGACCTTCCCATTTGGGCTCGAGCTTGTTCTTTTCCTTATCTGGCAGGCGTAGAACTAGTTCGCCAACGTTATAAGTTTTGGCCCGTACTTCTCTGCTTTAGTATCTGCGAGCCTATTGCTGATAAAATGTGGAATGGGCTTTGGCTATGTCGCGCTCCTCCTCCAGGGTGTCCAGACTGTCCTGCCGATCGAGCTCGGCTTCTCTTTGTTCATGCATGCGCACTCAAGGTGAGTCATGAATTATGTCACAGGGCAAGACTGCCTCTGCGTCGTACACCATAAAGAAGGGTGTGTATCCGGTACTACGATTCGGCGTGGTCTGCAGCCCCCAAAGTATGGAGTCGAGCTCCTTTACCCAGTGCGTGTTAGACTCCGTTAAGGAACACACTAATCTGGGTTTAATGCCACTCATTATAAGACTGTTTGCTCGCTTGACTTGGCCGTTGGTTTGTGGGTGATAGACTGAAGCATAATCGAGCTTGATGCCCATTTTGCTGCACCAGAGTTTTACCTCATCGGCTGTGAAGTTTGTGCCGTTGTTAGTGATGTTGCTGTGGGGGACGCCATAACGGTGTACGACCCCAGATATGAAGTCTATCACTGGTCCGGATTCGGCTGTTTTAACAGGCTTGGCCTCTATCCATTTGGTGAATTTCTCCACCATGACCAGTAAGTATTTTTTCTTGTGGGTTCCTCCTTTAAGGGGTCCAACCATGTCAAGCCCCAAGGCCGCGAAGGGCCACGTAATGGGGATTGTTTGAAGGGCGGTGGGTGGCATGTGGCTTTGATTTGCAAAGAGCTGGCAACCAGCGCAACGTTGGACCAAGTCCTGTGCATCTGCCCGGGCCGTTGGCCAATAGAATCCTGTACGGAAGGCCTTGCTTACAAGAGCCCGGGCTGTGGCGTGGTGACCGCCGAGTCCGGCATGGATTTTTGCTAAAAGGTTTCACCCTTCCTCTTCGGAGATGCATCTTTGAAGGACTCCGGTAGTGCTTTTTTTTATACAATTCTCCCTCGTGGACCCTGTAGGCCTTAGATCGCCGCACTATGCAGCGTGCCTCATTTTGGTCCTCCGGAAGTTCCTGCCTAGTTAGGTAGGCCAAGAATGGTTCTGTCCATGGGGCTATAATGGCCATTATTACGTGGGCTGAAGGTGTGATTTCGGTGGCGGGGCCTCCGATTGTGTCAGAGTATTCGGTATCGGGCCTTTTGGCCGGGTCCGGACTATGGTTACCGGTGTCCCCTTCCCATACTATGGATGGTTTGAACAGCCTTTCCAGAAAGATGTTGGGGGGGGGGACCGCATCGTGTTTTGCATCGATGCGGGCGAGTATATCCGCCGCCTGATTGTTTTCCCGAGCCACATGGTGAAATTCGACCCCCTCGAACCGAGCTGACATTTTTAGGACGGCGTTTCGGGAGGCCGCCATTTTCGGATCCTTGGCGTCAAAGTCTCCATTTATTTGGGATATTGCAAGGTTTGAATCCCCACGCACCTCCAGGCGTTGAATGCCCGTGGAGACTGCCATCCGAAGACCATGCAAGAGGGCTTCGTATTCGGCTGCGTTGTTGGAGTCTGTGTACAATATTTGCAGTACGTACTGAACAGTATCTCCGGTTGGGGACGTCAGGACGACGCCAGCCCCTAGACCAGCCAGCATTTTAGAACTGTCAAAGTGAATGATCCAATTGGAGTATGCGTCGTACTCTTTAGGGAGTTCGGCCTCCGTCCATTTGGTGACAAAGTCGGCAATACTTGCGACTTAATGGCTCGTCGAGGTTTGTATGTTATGTCGAATGGGAGGAGCTCAATAGCCCATTTAGCAATTCGGCCCGTAGCGTCGCGGTTGTTTATAATATCATTAAGTGGCACTTCCGAGGCTACTGTAATCGAACACTCTTGAAAGTAGTGTCGCAGCTTCCGGGATGCCATGAATACCGCGTAGGCTATCTTTTGATAATGTGCGTACCGTGATTTGCATGGAGTGAGGACAGTGGATACATAGTATACCGGCTTTTGAAGAGGGAATTTATGTCCGTCAGCTTCTCGTTCGACGAGGAGCACTGCGCTTACAACTTGATGGGTTGCCGCAATGTACAACAACATTGGTTCGCTGATGTTTGGTGCGGCAATGATTGGGTTGGTTGCCAAAATGGCCTTTATTTCTTCCAATCCAGCTGTGGCAGCATCCGTCCACTCAAAGTGTTCGGTGTGCCGGAGGAGGCAATAAAGGGGTAAAGCCTTTTCTCCTAAGCGGGAGATAAAGCGGCTTAGAGCCGCCACGCATCCTGTTAACTTTGGGATTTGTTTGAGGTCCGTTGGGGTAGCCAACTGTGAGAAAGCTTGGAGTTTGGCCGGGTTAGCTTCAATACCTCTACTGGAGACAATGAAACCTTGGAGTTTTCCGGTTGGTACGCCGAAAACGCATTTTTCCGGATTGAGCTTAATGTCGTATGTTAGGAGGTTGTCGAATGTGAGCCTCAAGTCGCCTATCAAAGAGTCGGCGTGTTTGGTTTTGATGACCGAATCGTCTACGTATGCCTCTACCGTTTTGCCGATTTGTTTCTCCAGACATGTTTGAATCATGCGCTGATATGTTGCGTCGGCGTTTTTGAGCCCAAAAGGCATTGTGTTGAAACAGAAGGGACCGTATGGTGTGATGAATGCCGTTGCGGCTTGGTCGGACTCCGCCATCTTGATTTGGTGGTAACCGGAGTATGCGTAGAGGAAACACAATGACTCGTGTCCTGCGGTAGCATCGATAATTTGGTCGATGCGGGGGAGGGGGAAGGGATCCTTTGGGCAAGCTTTATTGAGGTCCTTGAAATCGACACAAAGGCGCCAGGATTTATCCTTCTTTGGTACCATCACCAGGTTTGCTAGCCAGTCCGGGTGTTCTATCTCTCTGATGAATCCGGCCTCCAATAACTTGGCTAGTTCCTCTCCCATGGCCTGTCTCTTAGGTTCAGAGAAACGCCGAAGAGCTTGCTTGACCGTCTTGAATCCCTTTATGATATTGAGGCTATGCTCGGCCAGCCTGCGTGGGATTCCTGGCATGTGTGAGGGTGCCAGGCGAATATGTCCCAATTCTCGCGCAGGAACTCTCGTAGTGCGGCGTCCACGGCGGGTTTTAACTGTGCCCCGATGGAGGCTGTTTTTGTAGGGTCTGTTGGGTGGACTTGGAATTTGACTATTTCATCCGCTGGTTTAAAAGAGGTGGACTTGGATCTCTTATCAAGTATCATATCGTCCCCGTGCACTTTGGAGCGTAGCGTGGTTAGCTCCTCGGCCGAGAGGGCTTCGGATAATGCCTCGAGGGCCAGTGCGGCTGTTTTGTTTTCGGCTCGGAGTGCTGTGTCTGGATCACTAGCGAGGGTGATGATTCCATTGGCCCCGGGCATTTTGAGCTTCATGTACCCGTAATGGCGTACAGCTTGGAAGATCGTGAACGCCTCACATCCTAAAAGGGCGTGGTATCCACTGCTGAACGGGGCCACTTGAAATGTAATATCTTCGAACCTGTGATTCTCTGGCGTACCGAATACCACATCTAGTGTGATTTTCCCAGCGCATCGTGCCTCCCGACTGGGTATGATTCCCCTGAAGGTTGTGCTACTTCGCTTAATGCGGTTCCAGTCTATTTCTATTTTTGAAGAGTTTCCTCCCGCTTGAAAATTGTTGTTGTAGGAGAATTCAGCATATGGAAGACAATCCTCCCACTTCATGCTGAAGGAGATCACACAAGCCCTGAGCATATCTTTAAGAATCTGGTTGACACGCTCGACTTGACCGCTAGTTTGAGGATGGAAAGTTGTACTGAAGCGGATGTTGGTGCCCATGGCCTTCTGAAAAAAACCCCAAAACTTGGAGGTAAAGATGCTGCCACGGTCTGAAGAGATCACTTGAGGAATACCATGCAGAGAGACAATTCGAGAGGTATAGAGTTCCGCCAATTGAGCTGCAGTGATTATCTCTTTGATAGGCAGAAAATGAGCCACTTTGGTGAGTTTGTCGATGACAACGAATATAGCATCATTGCCACGCTTGGACTTTGGAAACCCAGTCACGAAGTCCATCTCAATGTGGTCAAACTTCCATTCTGGAATGGCAAGAGGTTGGAGGAGACCAGCTGGCCTTTGGTGTTCTGCCTTCACTCTTCTGCAGACATCACACTCATTCACGAACTGAGCAATCTGGCGCTTCATTCGAGTCCACCAATAAGCCTGCTTGAGGTCCTGATACATCTTCGTGCTCCCAGGGTGGATGGAGAGGAGAGAATTGTGAGCCTCATTCATGATCACTTTACGGAGGTCACCTTTGGGTACAACAATACGATCCTCGAAGAAGAGAGTGTCCTTGTCATCAAGGTGGTAGCACTTGTACTTGGGTTGACTCTTGGCAATCCCAATCTTCACCTTTTTCACCATAGCATCAAGAAGCTGAGCTTGGCGAATCTGGTCTTCCAAGGTAGGAGAGACTTGAAGGTTGGCGAGGAAACCTTGAGGAACAACTTGCAGATTAAGTTTGCGGAAACCTTCACAAAGCTCGGGTTGATAAGGCTTGAGAATTAGACTGTTGCAGTAAGCCTTCCTGCTCAATGCGTCAGCAATCACATTGGCCTTGCCTGGAGTATACTCAATACTCGGATTATACTCTTGAATCATTTCGACCCATCGAGTTTGCCTGAGGTTGAGATTAGGCTGAGTGAATATGTACTTGAGACTCTTGTGGTCAGTGAAGATGTCCACTTTTCTTCCCAATAAGAGATGTCTCCAAGTCAAAAGAGCATGCACAACTGCCGCCAACTCGAGATCATGAGTGGGGTAGTTCTTCTCATTGGGCTTCAATTGGCGAGAGGTATAAGCAACAACTTTCTTCTATTGCATCAACACTGCGCCAAGACCTTGGAGAGAGGCATCGCAAAAGACCTCGTACGACTTGGATTCATCAGGCGGAGTCAGAACTGGAGCAGTGATCAATTTCTCTTTCAAAGTGTTGAAAGCAATGTCACACTCCGGAGACCAACCGTACTTGACGTGCTTCTGGATAAGATTTGAGAGAGGCTTCGCGATCTTAGAAAAGTTTTCAACGAATCTTCGGTAATAGCTTGGAGACCGAGGAAGCTACGGAGTTGCTTCATGTTCTGAGGAGGTTCCCAATTCACAATTGCAGACACCTTCTCAGGATTCACCGCAATGCCCTTGGCAGAGATGATATGACCAAGATAAAGAACCTCATCGAGCCAAAATTCACACTTGGAGAACTTGGCGTAGAACTTGTGTTCCCTCAGCTTATCGAGAACCAAACGCAAGTGCTTGGCATGATCTTCCTTGTTCTTCGAGAAAACCAGTATGTCGTCGAGATAGACCAAAACCAAGTCATTGGTGTAGGCATTGAAGATGAAGTTCATCATGCGAGAGAACGTCGGAGGAGCGTTGACGAGGCCAAAAGACATGACAGTGTATTCGTATGACCCATAGCTTGTCCTGAAAGCCGTCTTGGGAATATCTTGCTCACGGATTCGAATCTGATGATAACCCATACGGAGATCAAGCTCGGAGAATACTTGGGCACCTTTGAGTTGTTCGAACAGCTCGTTGATGTTGGGAAGTGGGTATTTGTTCTTGATGGTCTTCTTGTTCAATGGACGGTAATCAACACATAGTCGGTCCGTTCCATCCTTCTTCTTCACAAAAAGAACACCACAACCCCACGGAGAAGAACTAGGCCGGATGAGACCCATTCTCTCTTGAATATCGAGTTGCTTCTTCAGCTCCTTCAACTCTTCAGGTCCGAGCTTGTAAGGACGCTTGCACACAGGTTCCGTACAAGGCTCAAGATCAATAACGAATTCAACTGGACGGTGCGGAGGCATTCCTGGAAGCTATTCTGGAAAGACGTCTTGATATTCGCAAACGACTGGAATTTGCGAGATGGCATCGAGTTCACCCTTCTCCTTGAGAGAAAATAGACGGATGGTATCGTCATTCGCGGCAAAGACAATTACATCCTCAGACGAATGAGTCAATTGAATCTGCCTGGCTACACAATCAAGCTGAGCCTTGTGCTTAGAAAGCCAATCCATCCCGAGAATAAGATCAATATCCGAGTTACCAAGAACCATTGGGGAAGCCAGAAACTTGAAATCACCCATCATGATAGAAATATCCGGGACTATTGAAGTAGCCCTCATAGACTTAGCCGGAGAAACCACTCCCATAGGTTTACCCAACATTTGTGAAACGAAGTCATGCTTGGAAACAAATGATCTTGACATGAAACAATGCGATGCACCAGTGTCAAAAAGAATTTTGCGGGAAAAGAGTTAACTAGAAAGTTACCCATGATAACATCTGATGAGTCCTCTGCCTGGGCTGCATTCAACAAGTTAACCTTGGCGTGCTTGGGGTTATGCTTGACCACAGCTGTACTTGCCGATCTCACAGGAGGAGGAGGAAGACGCCTCTGGTTGAGACACTTGTTGGCATAGTGACCCTTCTGTTGGCACTTGTTGCACGTGACCTCTGAAAGCGGACGATGGTATGGAGCACTCGATCTTGGAGCTTGAGACGAAGTCTTGTTCTGAAAGCCAGGGTAGGGTGGGTGGGAAGATCCACTGCCTCCTTTGCTCTTCTATTGATATGGCTGACGAAACGGAGGAGGAGGAAGCCAAAACTTCTGCTGCTTGGCCACTTGAGTAGAGGAAGAAGGAGTAGCATCTCTGACTCGCTTCTTAGAAGATCACATCTCAGTTGAGCGGCCTCTTGCTTTAGTGCCATGTTGTAGAACTCATCGTACCTCAAGGGCTCAAAGAGAACAAGAGCTAGTTGAATTTCTTCTCTGAGACCACCCCTGAACTGGTATATCATCCTCTTCTCATCAGGGACGTCCTTCTTGGCAAAGCGGGCGAGCTTCTGAAACAACTCGTTGTAGTCATAGACAGACAAAGAGCCTTGCTTCAGGTTGCGGAATTCCTCATGCTTGCTTTCAACCACACTCTGAGGGATATGGTGAGCTCTGAAATCTTGACGGAATTCATCCCAAGTAATCACATGTCCACCTTTGGAATCCTTGTATTGCTGGAACCATTCTGCAGCTTGATCTTTAAGTTGGAAGGAAGCGAACTTGACGAAGTCCTCAGGCCTGACGTTACTGCACTCGAAATGCTTGCACAGATCCACGAGCCAATCGTCAGCATCAGTTGCCTCAACACAATTGCTGAAAGTCTTTGGCCCGTTAGCAAGGAACTGGTTGAGTGTAGCAAAGTGATTCTGATTGTTGCCTTGGTTCCCTTGGTTGCCTTGATTGCGCTCTTGAAGAATTTGCATGATCAACTGTGTGTTTGCATTGGTTGCGGCCATCACAGCTTGCCATGCCTCCGGAGGAGGTGAAGGTGGTGACGGATCTTGATTCTGATTCTGATTGGTGCTCTTTGCGGGAGCCATCCTGAAGAGGTTGACCACCGTTAGCACATAGACAGATAAAAGAAGCTGAATCCAACGGAATGAAAATTGGAACATATAGTCTTCACATCCGAACAAAATGAACGAATGCATTCCTCTTGAAATGGTCACATATCCATAAATTGAGAAGCCACTTAGAATTTAGGTAGAGAAATAAATCAACAAGGTACGGATCAAGAACGAATAATCGGTAAGAAATCCCAATCTCAAACCAAATATCCATGGAAGAAGAACTAGAGCTACGAGAATTCCCACCTATGAAACTCCCGAACCTTTCCGGTTATGCAATCAGGTGTTGGGGATACAGGGGAAGCATAATATCTCACCCAAATCTAGCAAATCCTACATCCAGCTGTATCCATCCTTCAACACATAATCGAGAAAAACTTCGGAAACCATCTACCTCAACCTTCAAAAAGAATCTGTTATACAAGTTATGGCGATACTCCCGAACTCCCGCTGCAGTACTGGGTGGCGTCGAGGTTATCTCACCAACGAACTGCATAAAAGAGATTTTTGATGTCGGCGTACTATACTCAGGTATTCCAGAACTGCAACGATAAAATTATGACGACAACACCTCAGAGCTCAACTCCCCGAGACAGTTCCACAAAACCCCTGACAGGAGGCACCAAGACAATGTTCTCATCATAAAACCATCGGAACGATTCCAAGATACCCGCGTGATCCTAAAATTTTTTTAGTGAAATTTGAGAAGAGAAGAGTCAAAACTCTACGTCAGGATGCCTTACCAGAGCGATGAGGAGACTGGGAAGTAAAAAGAATTCCTAAACTCTCCGATATATAATTCCTAAATGACTCAAAACTTTTTTTTCTAGACACAACTCGGCCGCTAAAAACGATCAAGCAATGGGGCTCCTAAGGTCGGGGAAGGCTCTGATACCAACTTGTAACGCCCTCGATGCGATTATATCTCCCACGTGTCGAGGCACGACTTAGAGGCATAATCGCATTGAAGACATATGTCGCAAGTTAGGCAATCTTCACAACATCCCATGTAATATATAGATAATAAAAGGGGAGATAACATAGTTGGCTTACACTCGCCACGTCAATCAAGGTACATAAATAACATTACATCAACCAAACACTCATGGCCCGACTACGGTGCCAAAATAAAAGACAACCCAACAAGCGACACGGTCCCGATCACCCCCAACTGGGCACCACTACTATTCATCAGGAAAGGAAACATAGTATCGTTGAGAGTCCTCATCGAACTCCCACTTGAGCTCGAGCGCGTCACCTAGAGCGGAATCCTCAGGCCCTGCATCTGGTGTAATAGTAATCAGTGAGCCACAGGGACTCAGCAATCTCGCGCCCTCGCGATCAAGACTATTTAAGCTTATAGGTAAGGCAAGGTAAATATGTGGAGCTGCAGCAAGCGACTAGCATATATGGTGGCTAACCTGTTCGCAAAAGAGAGCGAGAAGAGGAGGCAAAGCGCGAGCTGGAAACTAGAGGACAACCTGCGCAAGCATTACTCCAACACCGTGTTCACTTCCCGGACTCTGCCGAGAAGAGACCATCACGGTAACTCACACGGTTGATTCATTTTAATTAAGTTATGGTTCAAGTTATCTAGAACCAGACATTAACAAATTCCCATCTGCCCATAACCGCGGGCACGGCTTTCGAACGTTCAAATCCCTGCAGGGGAGTCCCAACTTAGCCCATGACAAGCTCTCACGGTCAACGAAGGAATAGACCTCCTCCCGAGATGTTCCGATCAGACTTGGTACCTCGGTTCTTCAAGACAACTCCGACAATGGTAAAACAAGTCCAGCAACACCACCCATTGTGCCGACAAATCCTGATAGGAGCTGCACATATCTTGTTCTCAGGGCACACCGAATAAGCTAAGCCTACGGGAGCCAACGTAACCCAAGTTGCCAAGGGACGGCCCCGCACGGTGCTCTAGGTTGGACCAACGCTCAGAGGAGCACTGGCCCGGGGGGGTTTAAAATAAGATGACCCTTGAGTCCGCGAAACCCAAGGGAAAAGGCTAGGTGGCAAATGGTAAAACCAAGGTTGGAAATTGCTGGAGGAGTTTTATTCAAGGCGGACTGTCAAGGGGTTCCCATTATAACCCGACCGCGTAAGGAACGCAAAATCCGGGAACATAACACCGATATGACGGAAACTAGGGCGGCAAGAGTGGAACAAAACACTAGGCGAGAGGCCGAGCCTTCCACCCTTTACCAAGTATATAGATGCATTAAGATAACATGGTGATATAATGATATCCCAACAAGTAAATAATCTTCCAACAAGGAACGGCCTCCAATCTTCACCTGCAACTAGCAACGCTATAGAGGGGCTGAGCAATGCGGTAACATAGCCAATCAACGGTTTGCTAGGACATGGTGGGTTAGAGGTTTGAAATGGCAATTTGGGAGGCTTGAAAGCAAGTGGTAGGCATCGTAGCATTGGCATAGCAAAAGAGCGAGCATTTAGCATAGCAAAGATAGTAGTGATTTCGAGGGTATGATCATCTTGCCTGAAATCCCGCAAGGAAGAAGAACGAGTCCATGAAGATGACAAACGGACGTAGACGAACGGTTCCTCACAAACGTGATGTTATTGTAACCAACCCGAAGAAGCAACACCGGAAAAGAAGCATACAACATCGTAAACAACCAACACATGAACATGGTATGATATGCGGGATGCGGTATGCGATGCATATGCCTGATTGGACAAGGAATGCATGAACCTGGCCTCAACATGGAAATCCAAGTGTGCCACTGGAAAGATGAGGTGCAATCGCTTGAAAACGATATAAGGATCACCGGAATCGGAGTTACGGTTTGGAAATGGCAAGCAATTCAAATATGACAACGGTCTGCGATTTACATCAAGTAGCCATCTAAATGCAACAAGATGAACATGCTACAACACTCAAACATGGCAACAAAATACATGGCAGGGATCCACTCATGATGCTTAACAAAAGAGGAACACTGAGCTACAGCCAATTCATCCATTAACAGGTTCAAACAAGCATGGCAAAAGAGCAAACGGTAAACAGGTTTCAGACTAGGTGAAATTAACAATTGACTGGAATTTCAGATCAGGTACCACACTTTGGAGCAACAAAACTACATGCTACAGGACCTGAACATGGCAAAGTAAAGCATGGCATGGAGATACTCAAAGATATTAACAAAAGTCCCTCAGTGACCTTGAGCCAAAAGGGATCAGAAAATACAATTGCAAGCACGTGAACATGGCAAAAACATAATCAGTTCTCAGACTTAGTGAAATCTGGAGCATGCTGAAAACAGATATCATGTAGGCATGTTTACGAGCTCGATGCACTCACTACGGAGCAAGTCATGGCTAGCTAAGCATACATCCATCAAGAATACATAAGATTCAAGGTAGACATGGCAAGAACAATAGCATAGCATGCATGGATCAACTACAACATCCTCGGCAAAATCGCTAACAAGTAGACAATCTGCCCAGATTCACGAAGTAGCAAAAGTAGAGCTAGATTGACTCAAGCTAGGCTGCTCCATAATTGAAAAAAAAGACATGGATGGATAGAGAACTACAATATTAACAAAACATCCTTACTGATCATCCTCAAAAGAGGCACGGATCACTAGGAAACAACATGAACATATGACCATAAGAGATAAACAGCTCAAGGATTTAGTGGAAATGCTAAGTCCTTGAAATCAGCATTACCAAGTGCCTCACTTTGCAAGCTTGTGCTACTCACCACACACATCACAAAAATACATGGGTTACACCTCTGGAAAGATGGCAAAACCCTTAACAAAACATATGTAGAGCTCGTGAGCATATCATGCACACAATAATCATGGCAAAAATGACAAATAGTTAAATGGAGCAGCAGATCTGACAATTATCTCAAGTAGCACTCTTCTAACACCATTTCGGGCATCAAGATGAACTCAAATAAAAATGATGAAATGGAATGAAATGATGTACTCTCTGGGACGAACATTTTGATATGCTATATGCCCAAAACGGAGCTACGGATGCAAAGTTACGATGCGATGAACATAGCAAAAAAATTAGGGTTTCGGGGCAAAAAGTCAACCCCGAGATTTCGGATCTCAGATCCAGATCAGGACCTTGCCGGAGTTACTGTTCATGCACGGAAGTCAAGGACGCCGGGGTACTTGGAGCTCGCCGGAGACGCAGGAGATCGCCGGAGAGGGACTTGAGGCGTGGAGGAGGCCGGAGGGAGGCGGAGCCGGCCGGTGGCGGCGGGACGGCGGCGCTCGCCGGCACGGGCGGTGGTCGGCCCGGTGCGGCGGCGCTTGCCGGCGCGGGGCGGCGGCTGCCGGCAAGGAGGCGCGGTGGCACGGGCGGAGGGAGAGATGGCTCGGCGGCGCGGAGGGAACGGGCCGAGAGGGCCCGCGACGGGCTCGCCGGGCCGCGCGGCGGGACGGGCAGCGGCGACACGTGGCGTCACGCCACTGGTGCGGAGCGGCGGCGCGACTTCGTCCGCCCGGGGCGGACGTGTCCGGTGGCGGCGCGAGGAGTTTATTAGGGTTTCGGGGGGAGGAAGAAGAAGAATTTCAGAGGGGTCTTTAAATAGGCATAGGAGGAGCTAGGAGAGTCCAAATGAGGTGCGGTTTTCGGCCACTTGATCATGATCGAACGCTCTAGATGATGGAGAGGGGTTTGGTGGGTTTTGGGCCAACTTGGAGGGGTGTTGGGCTGCAACACACACGAGGCCTTTTCGGTCCCTCGGTTAACCGTTGGAGTATCAAACGAAGTCCAATTGATACGAAACTTGACAGGCGGTCTACCGGTAGTAAACCAAGGCCGCTTGGCAAGTCTCGGTCCAATCCGGAAATGTTTAATCCCCACACACGAAAGAAAGGTAGAAATGACCACCGGAGGAGAACGAAGCGCCGGAATGCAAAACAGCCAACGGGAAAAATGCTCGAATGCAGGAGATGAACACGTATGCTAATGCAATGCACATGATGACATGATATGAGATGCATGACAATGATAGCAACACACGAAGACAAAGACCTGAATCCGAGAAAATAAAATAACTTAAAGCCGGAAACGGCAAGAGTTGGAGTACAAATTGGGTATATCATATCTGGGGTGTTACAATGACGTCACGGCGAGAGATTCCCTTGAGTGTGTATATGCAAGGGTGGAGTGGATAGAGGCACTAGGAGAATATATTTTTTGTGTGTGGTGTGTGTGTTGGTATGTGTGGGAGTGAGAAGATAACGAGACATGGGGGCAGAGGGTGTGTCACCGCATGAGGTCCGGTGGGTCGAGGTGAGGCCCTTCGTTCGGTTCCTTCCTGCGCCACATTGGTCGGCCCGTGACGCATTTAGGGAGACCAATGGATGACTAGTCATACAAGACAAAGATAGCATAATTGTGAAGGACACTCTGTCCATTGAAAAAGCCGGCTAGGATTTGTAACCCTAGGTTCTCGGACTAAGGAAACCCCTTTATCTCTGATATTACAATTCATCCAACCCTACTTTAAGGGGCATCCTACAGAATGCTCTGCTAGAATCATACTTGTCGATTAGGAAGAGAGGTGTGAGACAATGCGTGAGAGACAGGCCTAAAGATAATGTGCGTACAGGAGACACGTAGGCAGGTCTATGTATATAGAAAGGGTCGATGGGGATTGTGTGTGTGTATGCTTGCGAGAGGAAGAGTGCTTGTGATAAAGGTTAGTGAAAACAGTCGTAAATGGTTACGAGAGGTAGGGAGTGTTATATCGAGAGCATGTGTGCGAGAAAGACACCTCGGGAGAGAGTGTGTGAGCATGTGTGAGAGACCACCGATGGAGAGTGAAACTACACGTAAATGACTGCTATACACATTGATTATAAAGATATAAATTGTATCCAAATATTAGGATGGGATCATGATATTTGGAGTTCACGTAAGGAACGGTCATTGATCCATGAGACATCTAGATTTTGTCAAATTTGAGCATGTCTATGTAATTATTTGACACAATTGATCCACATAGTTAGTATTTTGAACTCCAGACAATGCATCACTTTAGCAATCGAATATAAACGTGAGTATAGTTCATGTTGTGTGTGTAAAGCACATTATACATACGAAAGTTACACAATGAACATTATAAATAGCTACCTATGAGCTAGCATACATTTGAATTCAACTTAAGGTGGTTTAAAAAATCGAATTCAACATGAAGTCCATTCAATTATTTGATTTTGATATCATGGCATTTGTAAATCATACCTAAATTATGGGGGCACCAATCTTTGCTCTGATTTTGTACATAATAGCATATGTAGTCGTCTACAAAATAGATTCAAATTTAGCTCCTCCATTCCAAAATAATTGTAGTTATAGGATTTTCGAGTGTCAAAATTTCAAAAAGAAGCGGATAATTTAATGAGGTTTTCAAACATACAAGGTCAAATTTAACGTTTTCTATTTAGGTCAATCCTCAAAGTTCAAGAGTACTCTAAACATGAGTGCTTGTGTTTCAAAATTTCGAACGAAGCGCCAAAAGAGCCTCTACTCACCCGAAACCGCGTGAGACCAATGTTTGGTAGTACAAGGAAATTACTTTTCTAATAAAGCCGACCCGTGAAACCTACCGGCCCGACGTCCAAAGGTCTAAACCGCGGTAGGTTTGTAGCTTCATCTAGACGCCACGCATCCGCCTCCGAAAATCATTCATACACAATGCCCGCCTAAGCACACATGTGCGCGGCCGAAATCGCTCCCGCCCACTATTTGGGACAACTGGGATTACCATCCTACCCCTGACCCACAGTTGGTCCAAAATTTAAGAGGGGGGAAAAGTTTGTACTTTCCCCAAATTTCAAACAATCGCGGCCCATCTTCTGTTCAAAAAAAGCCAAAAACAAGCGCGTCCCAGACCGAAACATGGTTCTCCCCCCCCCCCCCCCCCCGCCCACTCGTCAGATTCCCCATTCGTACTCCGTGGGTGGAAAAACTACCTCTCCACCAGCAGCGAAAACCTGGCGTCCTCCATCCGCCACCCCATCCCACCCATCAACCGCCGCCCTCCTCCATCATGCCGGAGCCGATACCCCAACATCGTCGTCCACCGCAACCTCAACCGCAACGCCCTCCACGGCTAGTAGTTTAAGACGAGGCCGAGTCGTCCGTACCCGAGCCAGTTCAACCACGCCATCCTACGCCTCACCGCTGCCGCTCCAACTTCGCCACCCTCCACCACATCGGAGCTTTTGCTCATATGCCTTCCTTCACCGCCTCGGATCTGCTTCCCCTCCGCCGATATACGGCCACGGCAACATAGTCAACAATTTGGCCATGGGTTTGTCCAAGGATCGACGGTTCTCCAAAACATCGGTTCCCCCGGGAGAAAAAAGAAGATCGCCGCGACATATGGAGGAGACCACACTGGCAACCGATAAGGGTACTCCTCTTGCCTTATTCATGCAAATCTTACGTGTCTGCTTGCACGGTATTCATCCCACAGAAGACACTAGTTGACCGCTTCTTCATGTTACTAGATGTTCCTAGAAACTCGCGATGAACAAGGTTTCTCCTCATATACTATTTCACCTTAGCTAGAGGTTCGTTGCCCCCCTGAATTTCAATTCCTGGTCAGTTGATTCCCAATTAACGGAAGCATTCCTCAGCGTAACATGCGCTAGTCCGCCTATTACGCCGGGGAAGTAGCGCCTCGGTGTTTATCTTAGGGGCGTGTGGGGCCTAGAGCTACTAGCGCCCGATCTGGAGGTCGCCGGGATTAAAGGGATGGCCTGGGGGCGCTGCCAAGCACGGCGGTGGTGTGAGGTCGAGGGGAGGGTGGTGCGACGGAGGCAGGGGTTTGGGCCGGTGGTCGCTAGTGGTTCAAGAAAGATCGTCAAAGTGACTGGCGGGAGGTAGACGAAGGCTATCTACCCGTTCCTTATAGATCGGACGGTTCATTAAAAAAATCGACTGACCTATTTATTTTCAGTCGACTGTTATCTTGATATGACCACATGTGGTGGTGTGCTGGAGGAGTACCTACATTTCCTGTGCTCATATATTACAAAATCATACAGAGTAGAATCTAATATTGTTTGCCATGCAATGTTGTAGAGATATCATATGTCTCCTGTCATTTATTTTTCAGCCACCTGCTATATGCTACTTTTATAGTGCACTAGTTCTGCACACACTTCACCCATACTCTCACTATTGTGTTTTTATGCAAGGGTATTTCAGAGTCTGCCTCGAGAGAAGCAGAAAAGAAAAGAGAGAAGTTGCTCCAGATTTCTACGCGGGTAAGCACGGCATGTTACAGCGCTATAAAGGGTGTAGTGTCAGCAGATGGAGATGGTAAACGTAGCTCTGTAGTTGATGACCTCGCTCGCAATGAACCACCAACCCAGGTGCTTGCTTTAACTTCACGGTGTCATATGTGGTTGCATGTTCCATATGGTGTCTAGCTTGTATTCGAAAGGCTGTAGTCGGTCTTTATTAAGACAAGGAAAGATATTTTTTACATGAACCACCATCCCGTGAGCACCAGAAGACAAATAGCTAGTCAGGGCACTGGGCGAGCCAGTGAAAAGCCCAGCAAAGACAGGCATCACCTGGAAGCCAACTAAAAAGACGTGATGGTGGCGAAGCAGCCCACCTCCCACCAGGCTCTCAGGTCCTAGATGATCATGCTCAGCACTCCAGCCGGATGTCTAGCTTGTATTGCTTCCAATTTTGTTAAATTGCATCTACTTAGCTTACACTATATACCTTTGAGTATGACATGCCTTTCTATTTTTGGTACATACTAGTACATCTTTCTATTAACCATGTTCTTACATCAAACTAATGTTCTTGTGTATCCCTCATCAATCACTTATCATGAGGCAGTCAGGCAAGTGGACTACTCATTTAAAGAATGCAGCGTCAGCCTCCCGACATGATTCTCAAGAAACAGTAAGGCTAGATGAAGATAGTGAACGTAGCTCTGTAGTTGATTACCGCATTTCCCCTACACTAGCATCGCAGGTGCTTGCTCTAACTTGACAGCGTGATATGTGGTTGCATGTTGCATATGGTGTCTAGATTGTAATTCTTCCAATCTGGTTAAACTGCATGTGCTATTCTGCTTAGCTTATACATTATACATGTTAATGTGACATGCCTTCCTGTATTTAGTACATAGTACATCTGTCTATTAAGCATGTCCTTACATAAAACTATTGTTTTTTTGTATCCCGCGTCAATCAATATGACGAGACACCTTTAGTATTTGAAGTGCGATATTAGTTGCATCTTTCAAATGATTTATAGCATGAACTGCTTCTAATTTGTTGAAATTCCATTTATGATGGGACGCTTTTAATTTGGCAGAGTCATATTGGTTGGATCTTTCATGTGGTGTCTAGCTTGCATTGCTTCTTATTTGTAAGAATGGTTTCTGCTTAGTTTACACAAACAGTTGTGAACATGCCATGACGTCCTGTTTTTCGTACATATTCCATCCTGGTATCATGTGTTTGCCTTACATCAAAGTAGTGATTGTCAGTATCATGCAAGAATGAGTTCTGAAGACATAATTTTATTGCTTTTTCTTGTCGGTTTTACTTGACAATTAAAAATCAATAAATCGGAAGGAAGTTAGCAAGGCAGCGGATAAAGGTGCTCCTTCCAAACGGAGGACCTCTACAGTTTCTACTCCTCCATCCCCCCAAGATGATTTCCAAGACAACACATGCATAGACACTCAACGTAGCTGTGTTTATGATGATCACGTCTCCCCTAGTGCACCATCACCGGTGCTCCCTCTAACTTGGCACTATTATATGTGGTTGCATGTTATGTGTGATGTCTAGCTTGTATTGCTTCCATTTTGTTGAATTCCATCTGCTTACTTTACACATTATACTTGAATAAGACACGTATTCCTGTTTCTAGAACATACAATATATGTCTATCACACCATGTTCTCACATCAAATTACTACTGTTGTGTAACCTGCAACAATCACTTATCATAAGACACGTTTGACTTCGTAGTGTGATATAGGTTACATCTCGCATTATTTTCTAGCTTGTACTACTAATTTGTTGAAATGGCACTTATGACGAGACAGTTTTAACTTGCTAGAGTGATATTCGTTGCATCTTTCATATGGTGTCTGATACGTCTCCAACGTATCTATAATTTTTGATTGCTCCATGTTATTATATTATCTATTTTGGATGTTAATGGGCTTTATTTTACACTTCTATATCATTTTTGGGACTAACCTACTAACCGGAGGCCCAGCCCAAATTGCTGTTTTTTGACTATTTTAGAGTTTCGCCAAAAATGATTATCAAACGGAGTCCAAACGGAATGAAACCTTCGAGAACGTGATTTTCTCAACAAACGTGATCCAGGAGACTTGGAGTGGGCATCAAGAAAGAATCGAGGAGGCCACGAGGCAGGGGGCGCGCCCTCCACCCTTGTCGGCCCCTCGTTGCTCCACCGACCTACTTCTTCCTCCTATATATATCCACGTACCCCCAAACATCCAGGAGCACCACGAAAACCTAATTCCACCACCGCAACCTTCTGTACCCGGGAGATCCCATCTTGGGGCCTTTTATGGAGCTCCGCCGAAGGGGGCATTGATCACGGAGGGCCTCTACATCAACTCCATGGCCTCTCCGGTGATATGTGAGTAGTTAACTTCACACCTTCGGGTCCATAGTTATTAGCTAGATGGCTTCATCTCTCTGTTTGGATCTCAATACAAAGTTCTCCTCGATCTTCTTGGAGATCTATTCGATGTAATCTTCTTTTGCGGTGTGTTTGTCAAGATCCGATGAATTGTGGGTTTATGATCAAGTTTATCTATGAACAATATTTGATTCTTCTCTGAATTCTTTTATGTACGATTGGTTTATCTTTGCAAGTTTCTTCGAATTATCAGTTTGGTTTGGCCTACTAGATTGATCTTCCTTGCAAAGGGAGAAGTGCTTAGCTTTGGGTTCAATCTTGCGGTGTCCTTTCCCAGTGACAGGAGGGGCAGCAAGGCACGTACTGTATTATTGCCATCGAGGATAAAAAGATGGGGTTTATATCATATCGCATGAGTTTATCCCTCTACATCATGTCATCTTACTTAAAACATTACTCTGTTCTTATGAACTTAATACTCTAGATGCATGTTGGATAGCGGTCGATGTGTGGAGTAATAGTAGTAGATACAGAATCATTTCGTTCTACTTGTCACGGACATGATGCCTATATACATGAGCATACCTAGATATTCTCATAACCTATGGCCCCCGGGTCTATATTCCAAAAATTTGAGACTAGTGTTAAGGAGTTTATGAATTCGCAAAAGAATTTCAATGCTTTGCTTGAAGAAAAATTGTTTAAGGTTGATGAACTGGCGAGGAACATTGATAGAATTTATCTTGATGTTAAACTTAGATATGTTACAACTAAGCATGATATCAATGAGTCTCTCAAAGCCATGAGAATTCCATTGATGAGTGCAAAGAAAGAACCGCTAGGATGCGTGCTAAGAAAGATTGCTTTGTGAAAGCATGTTCTTCTAGTTTCTATGAAAATAAAGATGAAGATCTAAATGTTATTGATGTGTCCCCTATTAAATATTTGTTTTGCAATATGAATCTTGATAATGATTGGACTAAAGATAAGCCAACTTTACCTAGAAGGCGTTCCAAAAATTCAGAGTTTTTAGATCTTGATGCAAAATTTTGTAAAAGTGGGATTGAAGAGATTAAAACTTTAGATAGCAATGAACCCACTATCTTGGATTTCAAGGAATTTAATTATGATAATTGCTCTTTGATAGATTGTATTTCCTTGTTGCAGTCCATGCTAAATTCTCCTCATGCTTATAGTCAAAATAAAGCTTTTACTAAACATATCGTTGATGCTTTGATGCAATCTTATGAAGAAAAACTTGAGTTGGAAGTTTCTATCCCTAGAAAACTTTATGATGAGTGGGAACCTACTATTAAAATTAAAATTAAAGATCATGAGTTCTATGCTTTGGGTGATTTGGGTGCTAGTGTTTCCATGATTCCAAAAACTTTGTGTGATTTGCTAGGTTTCCGTGATTTTGATAATTGTTCTTTAAACTTGCACCTTGCAGATTCAACTATTAAGAAACCTATGGGAAGAATTAATGATGTTCTTATTGTTGCAGATAGGAACTATGTGCCCGTAGATCTCATTGTTCTTGATATAGATTGCAACCCTTCATGTCCTATTATTCTTGGTAGACCCTTCCTTAGAATGATTGGTGCAATTGTTGATATGAAGGAGGGAATATTAGATTCCAATTTCCGTTAAGGAAAGGCATGGAACACTTCCCTATAAATAAAATTAAATTACCATATGAATCTATTATGAGAGCCACTTATGGATTACCTACCAAAGATGGCAATACCTAGATATATCCTTGCTTTTATGCCTAACTAGGGGCGTTAAATGGTAGCGCTTGTTGGGAGGCAACCCAATTTTATTTTTATTCCTTGCTTTTTGCTCCTGTTTAGTAATAAATAATTTATCTAGCCTCTGTTTTGGTTGTGTTTTTCGTGTTTAATTAGTGTTTGTGCCAAGTAGAACCGTTGGGAAGACTTGGGGAAAGTCTTTTTGATCTTGCTGTAAAAAACAGAAACTTTAGAGCTCATGAGAATTGCTTCCATTTTTATTTGGAGAGTGCTATTTAGTTAATTATTTTTGCAGATGATTAATAGATAAATTCCTCACGTACAGCAATTTATTTTAGAATTTTTGGGGTTCCATAAGTGGTCGAAATCTACAGATTACTAAAGACTATTCTGTTTTTGACAGATTCTGTTTTTCGTGTGTTGTTTGCTTATTTTGATAAATCTATGGCTAGTAAAAGACTTTATAAACCATAGAGAAGTTGGAATACAGTTGGTTTAACACCAATATAAATCAATAATGAGTTCATTACAGTACCTTGAAGTGGTGTTTTGTTTTCTTTCGCTAACGCAGCTCACGCGATTTTCTATTTTGAGTTCTGTGTTGTGAAGTTTTCAAGTTTTGGGTAAAGATTTGATGGATTATGGAACAAGGAGTGGCAAGCGCCTAATCTTGGGGATTCCCATGTCACCCCAAGGTAAAATCCAAGGACACCAAAAAGCCTAAGCTTGGGGATGCCCCCGAAGGCATCCCCTCTTTCATCTTCATCTATCGGTAACTTTACTTGGAGCTATATTTTTATTCACCACATGATATGTGTTTTGCTTGGAGCGTGTTGTATGATTTGAGTCTTTGCTTTTTACTTTACCACAATCATCCTTTCTGTACACACCTTTTTAGAGAAACACACATGATTTGAAATTTATTAGAATAGTCTATGTGCTTCACTTATATCTTTTAGAGCACGACAGTGGTTTTATTTTATAGAAATAATTGATCTCTCATGCCACACTTATATTATTTTGAGAGTCCTTTAGAACAACATGGAAATTTTCTTTTAGGAATAATATAAAAACTTTCATGGAAGTGCATTGAATACTATGAGAAGTTTGATACTTGATAATTCTTTTGAGATATGGAGATGGTGATATTAGAGTCATGCTAGTTGAGTAGTTCTGAATTTGAGAGATACTTGTGTTGAAGTTTGTGATTCCCGTAGCATGCACGTATGGTGAACCGTTATGTGATGAAGTTGGAGCATGATTTATATATTTATTGTCTTCCTTATGAGTGGCGGTCGGGGATGAGCGATGGTCTTTCCTACCAATCTATCCCCCTAGGAGCATGCATGTAATACTTTGCTTTGATAACTTGTAGATTTTTGCAACAAGTATATGAGTTCTTTATGACTAATGTTGAGTCCATGGATTATACGCACTGTCACCTTTCCACCATTGATAGCCTCTCTAATACCGCACACTTTTCGCTGGTATCATAAAACCACCATATACCTTCCTCAAAACAGCCACCATACCTACCTATTATGGCATTTCCATAGCCATTCCGAGATATATTGCCATGCAACTTTCCACCATTCCATTATTATGACAGGCTTCATCCTTGTCATATTGCTTGCATGATCATGTAGTTGACATCGTATTTGTGGCAAAGTCACCGTTCATAATTCTTCATACATGTCACTCATGCATCATTGCACATCCGGGTATACCGCCGGAGGCATTCACATAGAGTCATATTTTGTTCTAAGTATTGAGTCGTAACTCTTGCGTTGTAAGTAAATAAAGTGTGATGATCATCATTATTAGTGCATTGTCCCAAGTGAGGAAATGATGATGGAGACTATGATTCCCCCACAAGTCGGGATGAGACTCCAGACGAAAAAAAGAGGCCATAAAAAAGAGAAAAGTCCCAAATAAAAAAATAAATGAGAGAAAAAGAGAGAAGGGACTATCCTTTTTCCACACTTGTGCTTCAAAGTAACACCATGATCTTCATGATAGAGAGTCTCCTATGATATCACTACCATATACTAGTGGGAATTTTTCATTATAGAACTTGGCTTGTATATTCCAACGATGAGCTTCCTCAAAATGCCCTAGGTCTTCATGAGCAAGCGAGTTGGATGCACACCCACTTAGTTTCTTTTGTTGAGCTTTCATATACTTATAGCTCTAGTGCATCCGTTGCATGGCAATCCCTACTCACTCACATCGATATCTATTGATGGGCATCTCCATAGCCCATTGATACGCCTAGTTGATGTGAGACTATCTTATCCTTTTGGTCTCTCCCCAACCACCATTCTATTCCACATATAGTGCTATATCCATGGCTCACACTCATATATTGCGTGAAGATGGAAAAAGTTTGAGAACATCAAAAGTATGAAACAATTGCTTGGCTTGTCATCGGGGTTGTGCATGATTTAAATATTTTGTGTGGTGAAGATAGAGCATAGCCAGACTATATGATTTTGTAGTGATAACTTTCTTTGGCCATGTTATTTTGAGAAGACATGATTCTTTAGTTAGTATGCTTGAAGTATTATTATTTCTATGTCAATATTAAACATTTATCTTGAATCTTTCGGATCTGAACATTCATGTCACAATAAGGAAAAATTACATTGAGAAATATGTTAGAAAGCATTCCACATCAAAAATTCTTCTTTTATCATTTACCTACTCGGGGACGAGCAGGAATTAAGCTTGGGGATACTTGATACGTCTCCAATGTATCTATAATTTTTGATTGCTCCATGCTATTGTATTATCTATGTTGGATGTTAATGGGATTTATTTTACACTTTTATATCATTTTTGGGACTAACCTACTAACCGGAGGCCCAACCCAAATTGCTGTTTTTTTTGCCTATTTTAGAGTTTCGCCAAAAAGTAATATCAAACGGAGTCCAAACGGAATGAAACCTTCAGGAACGTGATTTTCTCAACAAACGTGATCCAGGAGACTTGGAATGGGCGTCAAGAAACAATCAAGGAGGCCACGAGGCAGGGGGCGCGCCTACCCCCTGGGCGCGCCCTCCACCCTTGTGGGCCCCTCGTTGCTCAACCGAACTACTTCTTCCTCCTATATATATATCCACGTACCCCCAAACATCTAGGAGCACCACGAAAACCAAATTCCACCGCCGCAACCTTCTGTACCCGAGAGATCCCATCTCGGGGCCTTTTCCGGAGCTCCGTCGGAGGGGGCATTGATCACGGAGGGCCTCTAAATCAACTCCATGGCCTCTCCGGTGATGTGTGAGTAGTTTACTTCAGACCTTCGGGTCCATAGTTATTAGCTAGATGGCTTCTTCTCTCTCTTTGGATCTCAATACAAAGTTCTCCTTGATCTTCTTGGAGATCATTTCGATGTAATCTTCTTTTGCGGTGTGTTTGTCGAGATCCGATGAATTGTGGGTTTATGATCAAGTTTATCTATGAACAATATTTGATTCTTCTCTGAATTCTTTTATGTATGATTGGTTTATCTTTGCAAGTCTCTTCGAATTATCAGTTTGGTTTAGCCTACTAGATTGATCTTTCTTGCAATGGGAGAAGTGCTTAGCTTTGGGTTCAATCTTGCAGTGTCCTTTCCCAGTGACAGCAGGGGTAGCAAGGCACGTATTGTATTGTTGCCATCGAGGATAAAAAGATGGGGTTTATATCATATTTCATGAGTTTATCCCTCTACATCATGTCATCTTACTTAAATCATTACTCTGTTCTTATGAACTTAATACTCTAGATGCAATGCTAGATAGCGGTCGATGTGTGGAGTAATAGTAGTAGATGCATAACCGTTTCGGCCTACTTGTCACGGACGTGATGCCTATATACATGATCATACCTAGATATTCTCATATCTATGCTCAATTCTATCAATTGCTCGACAGTAATTCGTTTACCCACCATAATACTTATGCTCTTGAGAGAAGCCACTAGTGAAACCTATGGCCCCCGGGTCTATCTTCATCATATAATCTTCCAACACTTAGCTATTCTATTCCTGTAATTTTACTTTGCATCTTTATTTCTCTTTATCACTATGATAAAAATACCAAAAATATTATGTTATCATATCTATCAGAATCTCACTCGTAAGTGAACCCGTGAAGGGATGACAACCCATTTATTCGCGTTGGGTTGCGAGGTTCTTATTTGTTGTGTAGTGCGTTGGACTCGAGCGTGATCCTACTGGATGATACCTTGGTTCTCAAAAACTGAGGGAAATACTTACGCTACTTTACTCCATCACCCTTTCCTCTTCAAGGGAAAATCAACGCAGTGCTCAAGAGGTAGCAGTGTCTAGATTTCATTGCTTCTAATTTGTTGAAATGCCTTCTCCTTAGTTTACATATCATAAGCTATGAATATGCAATGGCACTAATGACGAGAGACCTCTAACTTGGTAGTGTGATGTTGTTTGCATCTTGTATATGATTTATTTCTTGTACTGCTTCACATTTGTTTAAATCCCATTTATGATGAGACACTATTAAGTTGGCAGAGCGATATTTGTAGCATCTTTCATATGGTGTCTACCTTCCATTGCATTGCTTCTAATTTAGTGAAATGTCTTCTGCTTAGTTTACACATCATAGTTCTGGTTATTCTTCCGTCCTGTTTTCTGTACATATTACATCCTCCTATCATGTGGTTGTCTAACATCAAAGTTCAGTTCATCTGTATCACGCGTCAATTTGATTTGAAGAACTAAATTGTTATTCGTTTTTCTTGTCGGCTTGACTTAACATGGCACAGAGAAAGAGGAAGAAACACAGTATGGCAGGGAACGGGAACCCGAAGAATCCTGCAGATTCTGCTGGTACTAATGGTGCAATAGGAGGTCAAAGTCCAGCGGAAAATTCTACAAATAGGGTATCCCATGCTACAAGAGCTGCAGAAAAAGCCAAACAAAAACAAATAGCTGCCACCAAACATGCAGAGACAGCCCTAGTTCTTGCAACACCTTCCATAGTACTACCAACTGCACGAGTTACTCATGTGTCAACTGAGCTAGCAGCACGTTCCCAAGCTCCCTTGCCACCTGAAACTACTTCCCAAGTACTCTTGACACAAGACGAGTTGGCAAGATCAGATGAACCTTGTGAGCTTCAACAGCAAGAAGGTAGTTGCTGGAGTCAAGTTACAGTTGCATGCTTCTTTATATGTAGTCTCAGAGTTTGATGTACACTAACACTTCCTATGTTCGTTGTGAGACTAGCACCTAGGCGCAAGAGGAAACAAACATCAGGGATAATGCTTGATAGGTTAACTAAATCTAGAGGAGGAAGAATGGAGATCTGTTTTGAGGCAGGTTGAAAAAGGCCACGTGATGCTACAGACTCACCAAGTTAGTATCAAAGGCAGCGGTTGCCGTTAGGTGTCATGTACGTATCCTCCCAACATTGATTCAGTACAGGAATGACAAAGACGAAACCCAGTTCAACACCTTCCTCGACCATTTATCTGTAAGTCTGGTTATGTGTGGAAACTAGTAATATTGTCTTGCTCTGTCCCATACTTTCTAGGTTGCTGATAATGAGACTCCCATAATTTTCAACAGATGAGGTTCAAGTTGGATAGCCAAGATGATGCAACTAGACAAGCTTGCACCATGTTTTCAAGTCTGATCTGCGACAGTATCGGTATGACTTGAGGAAAACTCACTTTCAAGGCAAGGCTAACAATGAAATTCCCAAACATCTCCAGTGGAAAATATATCGGACGAAGACTGGAGAGGCCTCGTTAAACATTGGTCTAATCCAAAGTATGAGGTACATTATATATATGTGATCATATCACATGTTGAAGTCCTATTTGAGCATGTGCCACACAAATCTATCTTCTTGTAGGTGAACTATTCAAAGAACAAGGCCAACCGTCTGAAAGTGAAATTCCAACAGATGACAGGATCTCGTACCTATATTGCACACTGCGAGGCTCTTGTAATTAGCTGATGTTTCACTCTTTTCGCTGTACCATATTATCAGATCTATATTGACTTGTTCCAAATGCAGAGGAAAGCCCGCAAGGACCAAAAAGTACCTGAACCAAATGTTGTGGAAATCTTCAAGGACTGTCACACCAGCAAGAAGAAGGGCATGACTACACCAGTCAAAGCCTCTCTTGTAAGTCCTTAATCCTCATGCCTTTTAACTACTACTTACTCTGACTTGTGCCTTGAACTGCATGGTTTGCAGCCAATGTCTATTACTCTTTTCAGTTTTATACACAATTGTCTTAGCATATCATTGCACCTTACAAGGTCTAAAAGAGAGGAGTGATGTTCCTTTGATCTTGACCCATAATCTAGTTCCGTGCTGGACTTCCCCACACAATATTACAATTGCATGTTTGTTTGTTCTCAGTTGTTTTGTGATATGAATGATGTCATACTATGCTTACCGTATTATAAACTTCGTATCTTTATCCTTAGCCCACAATACAATGTGAAGAAATAGACAACACATTAGCGATGGTACATGGTCATATGTTTGGAACCTGGTTTTATTATGTACTTTGCAATGAAATACAACTAATATTTTACATGGGTTCACCAAAATAAGTTCTGTATATAGACCAAAGCTATTTTGTTTGGTTTTGCTGCCTCCTTAATATCTTCTGTTCCGGTAGTACTAATGTAAAACCTCAAATTTTCAGCGAGCTATGGAAAAATGGTGGAACTGCCACCTTCTGAAGGTGGCGAGGCAACTATAACCGCAATGTCAGCTCTTGCTGCAGTGGGTGAGTACCTGTCCACTAACAGTGCCAAAAGCACGTTCCTGCATAATACTGGGTTGGTTGTTAAGGCAAACTCGCCCAAACTGCATCATCATCAAGATATGCAAGCTCAAAAAAATGTTATATCTGCACTCCAGACAGAAGTCCATTCCCTAACAGAGACCCTTGTGAAACAAGGAGAGACATTGTTCGATGTTGTCAAGATATGTATGGTTTTGAAACCAGACTATTGGACATTTGCTATGTTGTTCGGGAGCCTAGGAGAACTGAAGGCTAAGGTTCTGGTGCTCCATCGGACAATACAGCATGAAAACGTAACAGTCAGGTCAAATGAACTGAGCTTGTGAACTTTTGGTGGTGCATTTATCTGCTAGACTATTAACTTTTATGCCAACCTTCCTTTTGTTTTATAGTTGTAATTTGTTTTGGTGCGATACAAAATTTGTTATTAACGTGCAGCCACCGGCTGAAGAAAATAGCAAGCCATTTTTGTATAGTGTAGGGTGTTCCCTATATTTGCACTGGTGGCGAACTTTGATGCCCACGGGCTGTAGTTAACATGGGCCTCCTATGGGCCGTAGAAACAATGGGCCTTCTACGTGGCGTAGATACAATGGGCCTTATATGGGCCGTAGACAAAATGGGGCTTCTACGGGCCGTATCATCAATGGGACTTCTACGAGCCGTATCATCAATGGGCCTTCTACGGGCCGTATGATCAGTTGGCTAAGCATGGGTCAATAACAGACCACATTATGGTTGTAAATGGGCTAGAGTTGAAATCAGCCGTTCGTGGGCTTTCCATAACGGGCCGTCGTTAATCGGTCGTATTTGATGACGCTATGAAAACGACCCAACGTATTAACGGGCCACAAACGGGCCGACTGTAACCACGGGCTGAATTTGGCCCACAAGCACAAAATGACAGTAACGGGCCGTAAGTAAATGAATGCTGGAAATGAGCCCAAGAATAAATGGGCCCTGAGAAGGCCGAAAGATAACATGGAATGGAAACGGCCCAACGGAATAATGGGCCGTTAATGGGTATAAAGTGAGACACTGTTCATTATGGGCCAGTTTCACCACGTGTCGTTAATGGGTATAAAGTGATATACTATTCATTACAGGCTAGTTTTACCACGGGCCATTAATGGGCCGGGAGTAATAAGGGCCTCATATGGGCTGAAAGACGTCATGGGCCATACATGGGCCGGAAGATAAAACGGGCTGGAATTATATTGGACGGCCCAGATGAAGCTACTGGGCCTAATTCGGATAGGCCGTGAACGGGCCCTGGGTTAGCGGGCTGTAAATAGGCTATATGCGAACAAGCCGTTAACAGGTTTGCCGTGGGCCGGCCTGCCACCTTTTGATCAAGTCATACGGGGCGGCCTTTTCACAGGAATGGGCCTCTGTTGGGTCGTGCCACGTGCCGACGTATCATAGGAGCTTTGGGTGCAATGAGTGCACGACATCTGTCCCAACGGTGAGCCGACATGTGTTTCCTCCAGCCAATGATGATTTTACACGTGGAAAATCCCCATTGGTCGGGGCTGTTAACGGGTTATCGGATCCAAAACCGGACCCGATAGTTTAACGGTGTTCCGCTATGGTGGATGCCACGTGTCGGTCACCCTTGACGAAAGCACTTCTGTGACGCGCGATTTATCGTCATGGAACACTTCTACGACAGCATATGTATGACTATCTTGATTCTGTCATAAAATTGTCATGGATGTACATGCATGACAGAAAACGTGAACTACTATGACAAACACGTATCATCACGGAAGTGTATTTTTTGTAGTGTATATTCGGACATCGGAAAGGTTCCGAGTGATTCGGGTATTTTTCGGTGTACTGGACAGTTACTGGAATTCGCTGGGGGAAGTAGTGGGCCTTAATGGGCCATACGGGAAAGAAGAGAAGAGCCTCAAGGGGTGCCCCCCCCCACCATGGCAATTCTGAATTGGCCTTGGGAGGGGGCGGCGCCCCCTCTCTTTCCTTCTCCCTCTCCTACTCCTTCCCTCCCTCCCTTCTTGGAAAAGGAAGGGGACTCCAACTAGGATTGGGAATCCTAGTTAGACCCCCCCCCTATAGGCGCACCCCTCCTAGGCCGGCCTCCTCTTCCCCCTCCTTTATATATGTGGGCAAGGGGGCACCCCAAAGGCACTCCTAGATTTTTCTTAGCCGTGTGCGGTGCCCCCGTCCACAGTTTTCCACCTCGGTCATATTGTCGTAGTTCTTAGGCGAAGCCTTGGGTCGGTAACTTCATCATCACCGTCACCACGCCCTCGTGCTGACGAAACTCTCCCACGGTGTCAACTGGATCAAGAGTTCAAGGGACGTCACCGAGCTGAACGTGTGCAGATCACGGAGGTGTCGTGTGTTCGGTACTTGGATCGGTTGGATCGTGAAGGCGCTAGACTACATCAACAGCGTTACTAAACGCTTGCGCTTTCGGTCTATGAGGGTACCTAGACACCCTCTTCCCTCTTGTTGATGTGCATATCCTAGATAGATCTTGCATGATCGTAGGTAAATTTTTTGAAATACTGCGTTCCCCAAAAGTGGCATCCGAGCCAGGTCTATGCATAGATGTTATATGCACGAGTAGAACACAAAGGAGTTGTGGGCGTGGGTATATACATATTTCTTGCCATCACTAGTTGTTTCTTGATTCAGCGGTATTGTTGGAAGAAGCGGCCTGGGCCGACATTACATGACCACGTTCATGAGACTGGTTCTACCGACGTGCTTTGCACACAAGTGGCTGGTGGGTGTCAGTTTCTCCAACTTTAGTTGAATCGGATTCAATGAACAGGGTTCTTTCTAAGATCAAAAAGCAATCACTATACCGCATTCTGGATTTGATGCGTAGGTAAGAACAGTTCTTGCTAAGCCCGTAGCAGCCACGTAAAACTTGCAACAACAAAGTAGAGGACGTCTAACTTGTTTTTCTAGGGCATGTTGTGATGTGATATGGTCATGACGTGATTATATAAATTATTGTATGAGATGATCATGTTTTGTAACACAGTTATCGGCAACTGGCAGGAGCCATATGGTTGTCATGTTATTGTATGAAATGCAATAGCCATGTAATTGCTTTACTTTATCACTAAGTTGTAGCGATAGTCATAGAAGCAATAGTAGGCGAGAGGACAATGATGCTACGATGGAGATCAAGGTGTCAAGCCGGTGACGATGGTGATCATGACGGTGCTTTGGAGATGGAGATCAAAGGCACAAGATGACACTACTAGGGAAAACCTTATACACAAAATGTTACCAATAGCGCTTGTTAAAATGAGGCGCTACTGCTACTTAGCAGTAGCGCGTTTGCTAGAACGGCGCTGCTTTTACCCGCTTAGCAGTAGCGCGGCAGGAACAGAACGCGCTACTACTATAATTGCCACACCGTTCCCGACGTGCTAGGTATAGTAGTAGCGCCCTTCTACGAACAGCGCTACTACTACGGATTTTAGCAGCAACGCGTTTTGCCTCCCCACGCTATTGTTAAAGCTATTTCCACCTAACCCCCCATGCGGTCTGATTCCCTCTCCTCTGCATCCCCCCCAATTCTCCTCTACTATTCCTCGTCGCCTCCGCCTCGCCTTCGTCTCCCCCGACCCCGCCTCACCGCCATCTCCCTCGACCCCGCCTCGTCGCCGTCTCCCTCGACCCGCCTCGCCGCCGTCTCCCCCGACCCCGCCTCGCCGTCGTCTCCCTCGACCCCGTGATACGTCTCCAACGTATCTATAATTTTTGATTGCTCCATGCTATATTATCTACTGTTTTGGACTATATTGGGCTTTGTTTTCCACTTTTATATTATTTTTGGGACTAACCTATTAACCGGAGGCCCAGCCTAGAATTGATGTTTTTTGCCTATTTCAGTGTTTCGAAGAAACAGAATATCAAACGGAGTCCAAACAGAAAAATCCTTTTTGGAACATGATTTTCTTCTCGGATAAGACCCAGGAGACTTGGACCCTACTCCAAGAAGTACCGGAGGCGGTCACGAGGGTAGGGGCGCCCCCCCTACAGGGCGCGCCCCTGCCTCGTGGGCCCCTCGGTGCTCCACCGACGTACTCCTTCCTCCTATATATATCCACGTACCCCCAAATGATCAGAACAGGAGCCAAAAACCTAATTCCACCGCCGCAACTTTCTGTATCCACGAGATCCCATCTTGGGACCTGTTCCGGAGCTCTACCGGAGAGGGCCGTCATCACGGAGGGCTTCTACATCATCATAGCCCCTCCGATGAAGTGTGAGTAGTTTACCTCAGACCTTCGGGTACATAGTTATTAGCTAGATGGCTTCTTCTCTCTTTTTGGATCTCAATACAATGTTCTCCCCCTCTCTTGTGGAGATCTATTCGATGTAATCTTCTTCTTTTGCGGTGTGCCTGTTGAGACCGATGAATTGTGGGTTTAAGATCAAGTCTAACTATGAACAATATTTGAATCTTCTCTGAATTCTTTTATATATGATTGGTTATCTTTGCAAGTCTCTTCGAATTATCCATTTGGTTTGGCCAACTAGATTGGTAGTTCTTGCCATGGGAGAAGTGCTTAGCTTTGGGTTCAATCTTGTGGTGTTCTTTCCCAGTGACAGAAGGGGCAGCAAGACACGTACTGTATCATTGCCATCGAGGATAACAAGATGGGGTTTATTTCATATTGCATGAATTTATCTCTCTACATCATGCATCTTGCTTAAAGTGTTGCTCTGTTTTTAACTTAATACTCTAGATGCATGCTGGATAGCGGTCGATGAGTGGAGTAATAGTAGTAGATGCAGAATCATTTCGATCTACTTGTCACGGACGTGATGCCTATATACATGATCATGCCTAGATATTCTCATAACTATGCTCAATTCTGTCAATTGCTCAACAGTAATTTGTTCACCCACCGTAGAAAACTTATGCTCTTGAGAGAAGCCACTAGTGAAACCTATGGCCCCCGGGTCTACTCTCATCATATCAATCTCCATCACTTTAATCTTATTTTGTTTTTACTTTGCCTTTTACTTTTCACTTTGCATCTTTATATCAAAAATACCAAAAATATTATCTATCGGATCTCACTTCCGTAAGTGACCGTGAAGGGATTGACAACCCCTAATCGCGTTGGTTGCACTGAGCTCTTTGTGTTGTGTAGGTATGAGGGACTTGCACGTGGCCTCCTACTGGATTGATACCTTGGTTCTCAAAACCTGAGGGAAATACTTACGCTACTCTGCTGCATCATCCTTTCCTCTTCGGGGAAAACCAACGCAAGCTCAAGAGGTAGCAAGAAGAATTTCTGGTGCCTTTGCCGGGGAGTCTACGCAAAAAGTCAACATTCCAAGTACCCATCACAATCCCTATCTCCCGCATTACAGTAGTTGCTATTTGCCTCTCGTTTTCCTCTCCCCCACTTCACCCTTGCCGTTTTATTCGCCCTCTCTTTCTCCTTCCCCTTCTCCTTCTCCGTTTGCCTTTTTCTCGCTTGCCTTTTGTTTGCTCGTGTGTTGGATTGCTTGTTTGTCGCGATGGCTCAAGATACTACCAAATTGTGTGACTTCACCAATACCAACAATAATGATTTTCTTAGCACTCTGATTGCTCCTCTTGGCAATATTGAATCTTGTGAAATCAATACTGCTTTGTTGAATCTTGTTATGAAAGATCAATTCGCCGGCCTTCCTAGTGAAGATGCCGCTACTCATCTGAATAGCTTCGTTGATTTAT
Source organism: Triticum urartu (assembly GCF_003073215.2). NCBI lineage: Eukaryota > Viridiplantae > Streptophyta > Magnoliopsida > Poales > Poaceae > Triticum > Triticum urartu. Next base: position 73,401,820 of record NC_053026.1, on the reverse strand, counting down.
GTGATATGCAAAAGAAAAAAGATGTCGATAATGATGTCGTTAAATTGAAGCTATTTCCTTTTCGCTTAGAGATCGTGCTAAAGCTTGGTTTTCGTCTTTGCCTAAAAATAGTATTGATTCTTGGAACATGTGCAAAGATGCTTTTATCTCTAAGTATTTTCCTCCCGCTAAGATCATCTCTCTTAGAAACGATATTATGAATTTTAAGCAACTTGATCATGAACATGTTGCACAAGCTTGGGAGAGAATGAAATTAATGATACGAAATTGCCCTACTCATGGTTTAAATTTGTGGATGATTATACAAAAAATTTATGCCGGATTGAATTTTGCTTCTTGAAATATTTTAGATTCGGCCGCGGGAGGCACTTTTATGGAAATCACTTTAGGAGATGCTATTAAACTCCTAGATAATATTATTGCTAATTATTCTCAATGGCATACTGAAAGATCTTCTAATAAAAAAGTGCATACGATAGAAGAAATCAATGTTTTGAGTGGAAAGATGGATGAACTTATGAAATTATTTGCTACTAAGAGTGTTTCTTCTGATCCTAATGATATGCCTTTGTCTACCTTGATTGAGAATAACAATGAATCTATGGATGTGAATTTTGTTGGTAGGAATAATTTTGGTAACAACGCTTATAGAGGGAATTTTAATCCTAGGTCATATCCTAGTAATCCTGCTAATAATTATGGAAATTCCTTCAACAACTCTTATGGAAATTATAATAAGATGCCCTCTGAATTTTAGAATAGTGTTAAAGAGTTTATGAATTCACAAAAGAATTTTAATGCTTTGCTTGAAGAGAAAGTGCTTAAAGTTGATGATTTGGCTAGGAACGTTGATAGAATTTCTCTTGAGATTGATTCTTTAAAGCTTAGATCTATTCCTCCTAAGCATGATATCAATGAGTCTCTCAAAGCTATGAGAATTTCCATTGATGAGTGCAAGGAAAGAACCGCTAGGATACGTGCTTCAAAAGATGCCTTTATTAAAGCATGTTCTTCCAATACCTATGAAAATCAAGATGAAGATCTAAGAGTTATTGATGTGTCCCCTATCAAATCTTTGTTTTGCAATATGAATCTTGATGAAACTGAATATGATCTTCCTTTACCTAGAAGGCATTCCAAAAATTCGAAGTATTTAGATCTTTATGATGGAATTGATGAAAGTGGGATTGAAAGAAATAAAAATTTAGATGTTGCTAAACCCACTATATTGGATTTCAAGGAATTTAATTATGAAAGTTGCTCTTTGATTGTAGCGACCAGACCTCAAACAGTTTGATCTCTGTGCTCCGGTGTCATCCCTGGATCAGTAATGCTGACACCACACAGTACTCGAAGGATTTATAGCAGAGTAGCAATCACACACTTATTACATCGAGTGTCTCAAAAGAGAACTTATTACAATAAATATGGCTTAAGGCCATCTAATAACGATAACAGCGGAAGGCTTGGAAGATAAGTGAGTCCATCAACTCCAACGGCATCACTGAGTATAGAACCATGACCTAAAAACTCCTTATTCATCGTTTGAAAAGTCTGCAACATTAATGTTGCAGCCCGAGAACGGGTCAGCACATGGAATATGCTGGCAAGGTAACACATAGGGAGTAATGGAATGAAACAACTATACTATGTGCATATTTGGCTGGTGCAAAGCTCTATGGTTACAGTTTTTGCGTAAAGCCAATTTTTCCCTACTTCAAAGGAATAAATTTAATTACTATCATGGTGGTTCTTAAACATTGAGAATGGTTGACAGCATTGTCAATCCCAATTAAGCATCATCATTTAACAATCCCAACAAAATTAACTTTAGAGTAACATGTTGAGATACACATGATAATCCAGGTACTAGATACTCAAGATGTCCATAACCGGGGACACGGCTAACCATGATTAGTTTATTACACTCTGCAGAGGTTTGCGCACTTTTCCCCACAAGACTCGACCGCCTCCGTTGGATTTCTCGCACTACAAGGTGTTTGAGAAACGGATGACCGAGACACAGTCTTTCAGAAATGCTAGCACCTTACGATGGATAGACCGGTACACCTACTTTCCCCTACATCTGCTAGTCTACCCTGTAAGAGTTCGCAAGACTTAATCAACTATGCCAAAGCCCATAATGGCATGTGGCTGCACACGGATGTTTCTAGTATGAATAATCTCATGATCCCTTTGAGCCTGGGTGGCGGTCCAAAAGAAAAACAGGCAAATCCTGGAATACCCAGGTGCCTCAATCCACCCAGATGTGTGTTTAGGTTGCCACCTTAGATAAACCTTTAATTAACAATCTCACATATGTCATGGATATCACTCACCCAATCCACGTCTACTAGCATAGCATGGCATAATAAGCAAACGTAGAAATAACTCCCAAAGGTTTGATAATAAACAGGTAATAGGTACTACCTCATGTACTTCCCATCCCACAATTTAATTAGATCCTAATCATGCAATGTGTGAGGATTGATCTAATGCAATAAAACTGGGTTGTAGAAAAAGGTATGATCAAAGTGTTACTTGCCTTGCCGATGATCCGCGAAACCTAGAGATTCAAAGTAACAGGCGGCGCACTCCGGGTATTCTATCGCAGGCAAACAAACAAGCATATAATAAGTACTCATCTAATGCACAGGTAAAACTCAAATAGAAGATCTAACCAGAAAGTTCAACTTAAGAACCCTGGTTTTCAAAAAGAATCAAATCCAACGTAGCAAAAGAAATCAAACGGCGAAAGAAATCAACTTCGTTCTAGTAATCTGGATCTAAGTCACATTTTACAGTAGCAAAAACTTGTTTAAGTTGATTATTCGGAAAGAGGGTTTCGAGACGAAACTCCAGGCGCTTGAATCGCCTGATTCCGATAAACGAGCGAAAAGTTATACTAAAATGAAAATCGGATCAGAAATCACGATCAAAAAATAACCGCGGAAAAATCCGACGAAAAAGAAAAAAACGACGAACAGATTAATCGTTAATTAACCTAATACGAAAATAAATAAAATAATTAAAATAATATTAAAATAAAAAATTAGAAAAAAAACCGTCGAAAAAGAAAATAAATATTAAAAAAAACGGCACGGAAGTCGAGGCGGCGGCGAACCTCAGGCGGCGTGCAACTCCGGCGAGTCGGCGGCGGGTCCGGCCGCGGCGGCGGGCTAGGGTTTCGGGCGCGGGCGCGGTTATGGGCGGGGGCGCCAGGTGCCTCGCTATTTAAAGGCGCCCCCGGGCGGAGTCCCGCTCGGGTACGGCCCATAGTCGGTTTCGTTTTTTTTTCAAATAATTACGCTCGGAAGAAAAATAAAAAGAAATACTAAATGGACTCCAAAAATCATGAAATAAATTTTCCCGGGTTTCGAAAATCAAGCCCGATAAAGTGAACATTTATTTGGGCCCAAAATACAACTTTGAAAAACACGTATTTTTCCTAAATTCAATTAAAAATACCGAAAAACTCCGAAATAAATCTTATTTGATTTTTTATTAAATCCTCAATATTTCTATATTTTGGGAAAGTCATTTTATTCCCTCTCTCATATTTTTGTAACAGAAATAATTGATGATAAAATAAATAAAATCAAATGATCCTGTTTACAAAATTTGAGAAAACTCAAATATGTAAATAACGAAATCCCCAACTCTCTCCATGGGTCCTTGAGTTGCTTAGGATTTTCTAGGATAAAAACCAAAAGCAAAATAAAATATGATATGCATAATGATCTAATGTATAACATTCCAAATTGAAAATTTGGGATGTTACATTGATTGATTGTATTTCCTTGTTGCAATCCTTGCTAAATTCTCCGCATGCTTATAGTCAAAAGAAAGCTTTCACCGAATATATTGTTGATGCCTTGATGCAATCTTATGAAGAAAAACTTGAGTTGAAAGTCTCTATCCCTAGAGAACTCTATGATGAGTGGGAACCAACTATCAAAATTAAAATTAAAAATCATGAGTTTTATGCTTTGTGTGATTTGGGTGCTAGTGTCTCCACTATCCCCAAAACATTGTGTGATTTGCTAGATTTCCGCGATCTTGATGATTGCTCTTTAAACTTACATCTCGCGGATTCTACTATTAAGAAACATATGGGAAGGATTAAAGATGTTCTTATTGTTGTAAATAGGAATTATGTGCCCGTAGATTTCATTGCTCTTGATATAGATTGCAATCCTTCTTGCCCCATTATTCTTGGTAGACCTTTCCTTAGAACGGTTGGTGCGATTATTGATATGAAGGAAGGGAATATTAGATTCGAATTTCCATTAAAAAAGGGCATGGAACACTTTCCAAGAAAGAAAATAAATTTGCCATATGAAATCATCATGAGAGCCACTTCTGGATTGCCTTCCAAAGATGGCAATACCTAGATCTATCCTCGCTTTTATGCCTAGTTAGGGGCGTTAAACGATAGCGCTTATTGGGAGGCAACCCAATTTTTTTTTGTGTTTTTCTTCTGTTAGGGAATAAATAACCCATCTATCCTCTGTTTTGATGTGGTTTCGTGTTTTAATTAGTGTTTGTGCCAAGCTAGACCTATTGGATCTTCTTGGATGATAGTTATTTGCTCTTGCTGTAATTTCCAGAATCTTTGTGTTCAGTGCACGAATTACTAAAAATCATCAGAACGTGATAAAATACTGATTCCAATTGCTTCTGATCAATAAACAAATTATCTAGGTCGTCTAATTTTGGTAGATTTTTTGGAGTTCCAGAAGTTTGCCTTAGTTACAAATTACTACAGACTATTCTGTTTTTGACAGATTCTATTTTTCGTGTGTTGTTTGCTTATTTTGATGAATCTATGGTTAGTAAAATAGTTTATTATCCATAGAGAAGTTGGAATACAGTAGGTTTAACACCAAAATAAATAAAGAATGAGTTCATTACAGTACCTTGAAGTGGTTTTATGTTTTCTTTCTCTAACGGAGCTCACGAGATTTCTATTGAGTTTTGTGTTGTGAAGTTTTCAAGTTTTGGGTGAGTTCTTTTGATGGATTATGGGACAAGGAGTGGCAAGAGCCTAAGCTTGGGGATGCCCATGGCACCCCCAAGATAATCCAAGGACACCAAAAAGTCAAAGCTTGGGGATGCCCCGGAAGGCATCCCCTCTTTCGTCCAGTTCCATCGGTAATTTACTTGGAGCTATATTTTTATTCACCAACATGATATGTGTTTTGCTTGGAGCGTCTTGTATTATTTGTTTCTTTGTTTATTAGTGTGCCACAATCATCCTTGCTGTACACACCTTTTGAGAGAGTCATCTATGAATTAAAATTTGATAGAATACTCTATGTGCTTCACTTATATCTTTTGAGCTATGTAGTTTTGCTCTATGTGCTTCACTTGTATCTTTTGAGTGTTGAAATTTTGCTCTATGTGCTTCACTTAGATATTTTAGAGCACAGTGGTGTTTTGTTTTAAATAAACTATGATCCCTCATGCTTCACTTAAATTATTTTGAGAGTCGTAATAGCATGGTAATTTTCTTAATAATAACTTGCTTGGTATTCAAGATTTGTGAAACTTTCTTTTGAGTGCATTGAATACAAAGAAAAGTTGGATGATTGATAATTGTTTTGAGATATGGAGGTAGTAATATCAAAGTCATGCTAGTAGAGTAATTGTGAATTTGAGAAGTTCTTGAGTTAAAGTTTGCAAGTCCCGTAGCAGGCACGTATGGTTAACATTATGCAACAAATTTGAAACATGAGGTGTTATTTGATTATCCTTCTTATGAGTGGCGGTCGGGGACGAGCGATGGTCTTTTCCTACCAATCTATCCCCCTAGGAGCATGCGCGTTAATACTTTGGTTTTTGATGGCTTGTAGATTTTTGCAATAAGTATATGAGTTCTTTATGACTAATGTTGAGTCCATGGATTATACACACTCTCACCCTTCCATCATTGCTAGCCTCTACGGTACCGTGCATTGCCCTTTCTCACATTGAGAGTTGGTGCAAACTTCGCCGGTGCATCCAAACCCCGTGATATGATGCGCTCTTTCACACATAAACCTCCTTATATCTTCCTCAAAACAGCCACCATACCTACCTATTATGGCATTTCCATAGCCATTCCGAGATATATTGCCATGCAACTTTCCACCATCCAGTTTATCATGACACATTCATCATTGTCATATTGCTTAGCATGATCATGTAGTTGACATAGTATTTGTGGCAAAGCCACCGTTCATAATGTTTACTTGTCACTCTTGATTCATTGCATATCCCGGCACACCGCCGGAGGCATTCATATAGAGTCATACTTTGTTCTAGTATCGAGTTGTAATCATTGAAGTTGTAAATAAATAGAAGTGTGATGATCATCATTCAATAGAGCATTGTCCCAAAAAAGGCCAAAAAAAAGAAGGCCCAAAAAAACAAAAAGGGGCAATGTTACTATCCTTTTTTCCACACTTGTGCTTCAAGGTAACACCATGATATAGCGAGTCTCATATATTGTGCTTCAAAGTAGCACCATGTTCTTCATATAGAGAGTCTCTTGAGTTATCACTTTCATATACTAGTGGGAATTTTTCATTATAGAACTTGGCTTGTATATTCCAACAATGGGCCTCCTCAAGTTCCCTAGGTCTCCATGAGCAAGCAAGTTGGATGCACACCCACTTAGTTTCTTTTGTTGAGCTTTCATACATTTATAGCTCTAGTGCATCCGTTGAATGGCAATCCCTACTCCTCGCATTAACATCAATCGATGGGCATCTCCCTAGCCCATTGATTAGCCTCGTTGATGTGAGACATTCTCTTTTTTTGTCTTCTCCACACAACCCCCATCATTATATTCTATTCCACCCATAGTGCTATATCCATGGCTCACGCTCATGTATTGCGTGAAAGTTTATGAGTTTGAAATTATTAAGGTATGAAACAATTGCTTGGCTTGTCATCGGGGTTGTGCATGATGAGATCATTCTTGTGTGACGAAAATTGTAACGCCCTCGATGCGGCTATATCTCCCACGTGTCGAAGCATGACTTAGAGGCATGACCGCACTGAAAGCAATGTCGCAAGTGAGGTAATCTTCACACAACCCATGTAATACATAAGGGAAAGAGATACATAGTTGGCTTACAATCGCCACTTCACACAAATACATGAATAAAGCATTACATCATCCAAATACAATCAAGGTCCGACTACGGAACCAAAATAAAAGAAGAACCCCAAATGCGACAAGGTCCCCGATCGACCCCAACTAGGCTCCACTACTGATCAACTAGAACGAATCAACACAATGGACAAGATCTTCATCAAGCTCCTCCTTGAGCTTGGTTGCATGATCTGCACGGTCTCAACGGCACCTGCAAGCTAGTTTTGGAAGTATCTGTGAGCCACAGGGACTCAGCAATCTCACACCCTCGCGATCAAGACTATTTAAGCTTATAGGTAAGGTAAAGGTATGAGGTGGAGCTGCAGCAAGCGACTAGCATATATGGTGGCTAAACATACGCAAAAGAGAGCGAGAAGAGAAGGCAAAGCACGATCGAGAAACTACGATCAAGAAGTGATCCTAGAACAACCTACATCAAGCATAACTCCAACACCGTGTTCACTTCCTGGACTCCGCCGGAAAGAGACCATCACGGTTACACACGCAGTTGATGTATTTTAATTAAGGTCAACTTCAGGTTTTCTACAACCGGACATTAACAAATTCCCATCTGCCCATAACCGCGGGCACGGCTTGCGAAAGTTCAAATCCCTGCAGGGGTGTCCCAACTTAGCCCATGACAAGCTCTCACGGTCAACGAAGGATATTCCTTCTAGCGGGAAGACCCGATCAGACTCGGAATCCTGGTTACAAGACATTTCGACAATGGTAAAACAAATCCAGCAAGACCACCCGCTATGCCGACAAATCCCGATAGGAGCTGCACATATCTCGTTCTCAGGGCACACAGGATAAGCTAAGCGTACGGGAGCCAACGTAACCCAAGTTGCCAAGGGACGGCCCCGCATGGTGCTCTGGGTTGGACCAACACTCAGAGGAGTACTGGCCCGAGGGTTTAAATAAAGATGACCCTTGAGTCTGCAGAACCCAAGGGAAAGAAAAGGCTAGGTGGTGAATGGTAAAACCAAGGTTGGGCCTTGCTGGAGGAGTTTTATTCAAGACGAACTGTCAAGGGGTTCCCATTATAACCCAACCGCGTAAGGAACGCAAAATCCGGGAACATAACACCGATATGACGGAAACTAGGGCGGCAAGAGTGGAACAAAACACAAGGCATAGGGCCGAGCCTTCCACCCTTTACCAAGTATATAGATGAATTAATTAATTAAGAGATATTGTGATATCCCAACAAGTAAACATCCATGTTCCAAACATGGAACAAGCTCCAATCTTCACCTGCAACTAACAACGCTATAAGAGGGGCTGGGCAAAGCGGTAACATAGCCAAACAACGGTTTGCTAGGACAAGGTGGGTTAGAGGCTTGGTTCAACAATATAGGAGGCATGATAAGCAAATGGTAGGTATCACAGCATAGGCATAGCAAAAGAGCGAGCATCTAGCAAGCAAAGATAGAAGTGATTTCGAGGGTATGATCATCTTGCCTGAAATCCCGCAAGGAAGAAGAACGAGTCCAGGAAGAAGACAAACGGACGTAGACGAACGGGTCCTCACAAACGCGATGTTACCGGAACCAAACCGAAGAAGCAACACCGGAAAGAAGCACACAACATAGTAAACAAACCACACATGAACATGGTATGATATGCGGGATGCGGGATGTGATGCATATGCATGATTTGGAAAGGAATGATTGAACCTGGCCTCAACATGGAAATCCAAGAGTGCCACTGGAAAGAGGAGATGATTTCGGTTGAAATCAATATAAAGATCATCAGAATCGGAGGCACGGTTTGGAAATGGCAAACAAAACAAATATGGCACCGGTCTGCAATAAACAGCAAGTAGCCATCTAAATGCATCAAGATAATTATGCTACAACACTCAAACATGGCAAACAAACACATGGCAGGGATCTACTCATGATGCGTGACAAAATATGAACACTGAGCTACGGCCAATTCATCCATTAACAGGTTCAAACAAGCATGGCAAAAGAGCAAACGATAAGCAGATCTCAGACTTAGTGAAATTAACACAAGCCTGGAATTTCAGATCAGGTAGCACACTTAGAAGCATGAAAACTATGTGCTACAGGACCTTAACATGGCTCAGCAAGACATGGCATGGAGATACTCAAAGAGTTTAACAAAAGTCCCTTAGTGACCTTGAGCCAAAACGGATCAGAAAATACAATTGCAAGCATGTGAACATGGCAAAAACATAATCAGATCACAGACTTAGTGAAAAACTGGAGCATGCAAATCAAATATCAAGTAGGCATGTTTATGAGCTCGATGCACTCACTACAGAGCAAGTCATGACAATATAAGAATACACCCATCAAGAAGACACATTATAAAAGGTAGACATGGCAAGAACAACAACATAGCATGCACGGATCAACTACAACATCCTCAGCAAAATCGCTAACAAGTAGACAATCTGCCCAGATTCACGAAATAGCAAAAGTAGAGCTCGATTGACTCAAGCTAGGGTGCTCCATAATTGCAAACAAAGACATGGATGGATAGAGCACTACACGATTAACAAATCATCCTTACTGATCATCCTCAAAAGAGGCACGGATCACTAGGAAACAACATAAACATATGGCAAATTGATAAAAACAGTCCAAGGACTTAGTGGAATTGCTAAGTCCCTGAAATCAGCATTAACGAATGCACCACTTTGCAAGCTTGTGCTAGTCACCACACTTATCACAAAAATACATGTATAGCACCTCTGTAAAGATGGCAAAGCACATAAGAAAACACATGTAGAGCTCAGGAGCATATCATGCACACATCAATCATGGCAAAAATAACAAATAGCTATTTGGTGCAGCAGATCTGGCAATTAACTCAAATAGCACTCTTTCAACAGCATTTCGGGCATCAAGATGAACTCAAATGAAATTGATGCAATGTGATGAAATGATGTGCTCTCTGAGGCGAACATTTTGATATGCTACACACGCAAAACGGAGGTACGGATGATGAATTATGACATGATGAACATGGGCATTTGAAACATGGCAATCTCGGGGGATTAGTAGAAATTATACCCTCCGCGAAAAGTCAACGGGACGAGGATATCCGGGACGAGGAGATCCAGATCGAGAGGGCCGCATTTGGATGAGATCCCGGTGGATCTCGTCCCGATCTGCCGGATCTCGCCGGAGAAGACAACCGGAGACGATGCGGCGGCGACCGGCGACGAGGAGGCGGAGGAAGGCGGTGAAGAGGCGGCGGTGAGGGGCGCGACGCGCGGGACCGGCGACGGCGGCGACCCGGCCGGCGGCAGCGGCGTGCGGTGGTGCTGGAGCAGAACGGCGGCAATGGGCGGCGCTAGCGATGAGCTGGCGGCGAGGCGCGCCGGTGAGCGGGCGGCGCCACAGTCCAGCGAGGAGGCGCGGGTTCATGGCGGCTTGGGCGGCGGTTCGGGCCCCATGGGCTGGCGATGGGGAGGGGCGCGGCGGCGCCATGTGGCGAGATGGGATAGGGCGCGGGGGCGGCGCTGATGACGTGTCGGTCTCTCATTGGCCAGAACGCGTGGCGGCTAGCGGTGAACATGTCCGGCCGTCGGTGGACGTGTCCAGCGGCGTGAGGAGGTGGAAGGCTAGGGTTAGATTTGCGCGAGAATTCGGGAAGGGCCACATATTTATAGGTAGAGGAAGCTAGGAGAGTCCAAATGAGGTGCGGTTTTTGGCCACGCGATCGTGATCAGACGCTCTAGATGATGGAGAGGGTTTTGGTGGGTTTTGGGCTAAATTGGAAGGGTGTTGGGCTGCAACACACACGAGGCCTTCTCGGTCCCTCGGTCAACCGTTGGAGTATCAAACGAAGTCCAAATGTTACGAAACTTGACAGGCGGTCTACCGGTAGTAAACCAAGGCCGCATGGCAAGTCTCGGTCCAATCCGGAAATGTTTAACCCCCACACACGAAAGAAAGGTAGAAATGACCACCGGAGAAGATAGGAGCGTCGGAATGCAAAACGGACAACGGGAAAAATGCTCGGATGCATGAGACGAACATGTATGCAAATGAAATGCACATGATGACATGATATGCAATGCATGAAACACAAGCAATGACAAGGCAACACCAACGAATAACTGGACGACACCTGGGACATCGGTCTCGGGGCGTCACAAAAATGGAGCATGATTAAACTATATGATTTTGTAGGGATGAAATTTCTTTGGCCATGTTACTTTGAGAAAACATAATTGCTTTGTTAGTTTGCTTGAAGTGTTATTATTCTTTATGTCAATATGAACTTTTGTCTTGAATCTTTCTAATCTGAATATTCATACCACAATTAAGAAATTTTGCATTGAAATTATGCCAAGTAGCACTCCGCATCAAAAATTCTCTTTTTATCATTTACCTACTCAAGGACGAGCAGGAATTAAGCTTGGGGATGCCTGATACGTCTCCAACGTATCAATAATTTTTATTGCTCCATGCTATATTATCTACTGTTTTGGACTATATTGGGCTTTATTTTCCACTTTTATATTATTTTTGGGACTAACCTATTAACCGGAGGCCCAGCCCAGAATTGCTGTTTTTTGCCTATTTCAGTGTTTCGAAGAAACAGAATATCAAACGGAGTCCAAACAGAAAAATCCTTTTTGGAACGTGATTTTCTTCTCGGATAAGACCCAGGAGACTTGGACCCTACTCCAAGAAGTACCGGAGGCGGTCACGAGTGTAGGGGGCGCCCCCCCCCCTATAGGGCGCGCCCCCTGCCTCGTGGGCCCCTCGGTGCTCTACCGACGTACTCCTACCTCCTATATATACCCACATACCCCCAAACGATCAGAACATGAGCCAAAAACCTAATTCCACCGCCGCAACTTTCTGTATCCATGAGATCCCATCTTGGGGCCTGTTCCGGAGCTCCGCCGGAGAGGGCCGTCATCACGGAGGGCTTCTACATCATCATAGCCCCTCTGATGAAGTGTGAGTAGTTTACCTCAGACCTTCGGGTCCATAGTTATTAGCTAGATGGCTTCTTCTCTCTTTCTGGATCTCAATACAATGTTCTCCCCCTCTCTTGTGGAGATCTATTCGGTGTAATCTTCTTCTTTTGCGGTGTGTTTGTTGAGACCGATGAGTGGGTTTATGATCAAGTCTATCTATGAACAATATTTGAATCTTCTCTGAATTCTTTTATGTATGATTGGTTATCTTTGCAAGTCTCTTCGAATTATCCGTTTGGTTTGGCCAACTAGATTGGTAGTTCTTGCCATGGGAGAAGTGCTTAGCTTTAGGTTCGATCTTGCGGTGTTCTTTCCTAGTGACAGAAGGGGCAGCAAGACACGTATTGTATCGTTGCCATCGAGGATAACAAGATGGGGTTTATTTCATATTGCATGAATTTATCTCTCTACATCATGTCATCTTGCTTAAAGCGTTACTCTGTTTTTAACTTAATACTCTAGATGCATGCTGGATAGCGGTCGATGAGTGGAGTAATAGTAGTAGATGCAGAATCATTTTGATCTACTTGTCACGAATGTGATGCCTATATACATGATCATGCCTAGATATTCTCATAACTATGCTCAATTCTGTCAATTGCTCAACAGTAATTTGTTCACCCACCGTAGAAAACTTATGCTCTTGAGAGAAGCCACTAGTGAAACCTATGGCCCCCGGGTCTATTCTCATCATATCAATCTCCATCACTTTAATCTTGTTTTGTTTTTACTTTGCCTTTTACTTTTCACTTTGCATCTTTATATCAAAAATACCAAAAATATTATCTATCGGATCTCACTTCCGTAAGTGACCGTGAAGGGATTGACAACCCCTAATCGTGTTGGTTGCGTTGAGCTCTTTGTGTTGTGTAGGTACAAGGGACTTGCGTGTGGCCTCCTATTGGATTGATACCTTGGTTCTCAAAAACTGAGGGAAATACTTATGCTACTCTGCTGCATCATCCTTTCCTCTTCGGGGAAAACCAACGCAAGCTCAAGAGGTAGCACCCTGCCTCGCCGCCGTCTCCCCCGACCATGCCTCGCCGCGCCTCGGTGTCGCCGTCTCCCCAGACCCCATCTCTCTCCCTGCCCTCTGTAAGCACTCTCCCCTTCCGATCCCTCTTCTCTGCTTAGTATGAACCCTAGCTATTTAGTGCTAGTTACTATGAACCCTAGGCTATTTTTAGTGCTAGTTAGTTAATTACTTATATGGTAATTAGGGCGGTAGTTCCTAGGTACTAATTAGTTAGTAAGAACTAGGTAGTAATTAGGTATTAGTTTATTTTTATTTATAGTAAGTTTATTTTTAGTATGAACTAATTGAATTAATAGAACTTGTTAGTAAGAACTTGTTGCTATTTTTTTAGTTAAAGCAATTTTTCCCGCATCGACATCGACGATGCCTATCCCGCATCCTCGTCGTCGAGTCGGCGGAGGACGACACCTGCTTGACCAGACGGGCCATGTCCAGGATTGGGCTCCGCCGGGGTGGTACTGGGAGGCGCTACCTACCGGGAGGCGTAGGTTGGTGAGGAGCCAGCCTGTCATTGACCCGAACCTTCTTTGGTGGCGGTCGCGTGGGCCAGTGACGGTCCAGAGGCTCAAGGACCCCGCGGAGGTGGTGCGTCACCGTGTTAGTGAGGAGGATGCGCAAGTCCGTCGCTACTTGTTTGCGTTGGAGCACAGGTTCTCCAATACCTGGAAGGTTCTCTAGGGATCTCACTGGAGCTATGATCCCGTGATGGTTCCTTCTCTGTGGGTGTCCACCGCCCGCGCCGATACCCGTCGTGTGGTAGGGTTTTAGTTGTATTAGTGATGTTATATGTATGACACTGTTTGGGATGTATTAGTGATAATATTCGACGATGTACGGACGCATGAGATGATTTACTTTTTCTTATTGAATGCATGCTAATTTGAGTCCTATAAGATATTTTGAAAAGTATATCTTGTGTTGCTCAATATCCAAGTGGACGGTCATGTTTGCAGGTTACACCTCCGAGTGGCCTATGTTTTGCTAGAGTGTTGATTCATTTCCGTTCCGGCAAATTTCAGGCGCTCGATATGTCCTATTTTAGCAAAGGTCTGCCGGATTTTTCCATGAATTTTGGCATGACTTGTGCCAGAATATGTAGGAAATATCAAGTGCCCCGGATTTGTGTGTTTAGTATCCTGGTAGTTGTCTTCAATTGATTTTCAATTAATGCTTTAACTATGAACATAGGAAATGTCTGATGACGAAAAGGATTTCGGTATTTGCAAATACTGCGAAGACGAGCGCGGCCTATGTGACGGAATCTTCCTAGACATCATGCTGGACGAGAACTTCGATGTGGATACAGTAAGTCAGAACGACAAGTCTTTTTTCGTAATTAAGCATGACATCTGCTTCATTTGCTTCAACTTATATGTTTTTTTGCTATTGTACTAGCGTATCCCCTGCCATGCAAGAGTTTTTGTATTGGATAAGATAGGTTTCAGTCATACTATGGAGGTAAAGAAAGTTTACTTGAAGACCGAGCATGGTTATATTTTCCACGCAAAATTATACAATTCAGATGACTACACCTATTTTGGATGCAAAACATGGCAAGCACTATGCAAGACTTATGCATTTGAGCCTGATATGGTTATCACCTTTGATGTTCGTCCGAAAGATGATATTGAAGGTAATACCGACATCTGGGTCGATGTGCAGACGCCTCCAGTTATACCATTATGTAAGTTTCTCAACCATATTTATGTCTTTGATATTGTTTATTCAAAAATAGTTGACAACTAATTTGTATTGTCAGCTTATTTCGATGCAAGCAAACATGTCCAGGGCTTGGTAGACAGGACCTACTACTGTCCCGAGGCTGAACTCAACTGCGAGGAGCTAAGTCATTATGTTTCATGGCTTGAGGATCTTGATACTGTCAAGACAAATTTTCTTCCTGCATTTAGAAATGTTAGTACTGAAAACGTGCGACCAATAGTGTTCGTAATGAACAACGGTCACATCTATTTAGGAAGGATGGTAAGATTTTTACTACTTGTCCTCAGTGCATCTTTTCCGTACATTATTTTAGAAGCTAAACTTCATTGCTAAGTACGTTACCATACGATGTTCTTCAACAGGGACTCCCGATGAATGTTGTGCCTTATGGGATCGAGACTAAAGGTACCATGAGTATTATTAGCTTACGGCCAATATATCCTACAGATTACTTTAGTGCATTCAAGATTAGCGACGGATGCTTAATAGTGCAAGACTGGACCAAATATGTGATGGGGGAGCGCAGAGATGTACTAGGGGGCAGCAAACATATGCGCTACCCACGATTAGGAGACAGGTTCATCTGCATGCTCCAACTTGATCAAGGATGAGAGCTACACATGTTTTATGTTATTTTACCTAAGAGAGAGCAGCAGGAGTGATTAGCTAGCTAGAAATGAGTTTGAGGATGATGATGTGCTACACTATTACTATGATGATAAAATAGCTAGTGTTGGTGGTAATGACTATGATGATTATTATTAGCTAGTGTTAGTGGTGATTAAATAAATACTGTTGGTGGTAATGACTATGATGATGATTAAATAGCATGTGCTAGCGGATTAGATTTAAGTGGAGGCATCATGTGGTGCACATCGAAAGTACTACTAGTCCAAACTAGATCAAGTTTGGATTAGTAGTATATTTTTGACATGCACCACATATTGCCTCCACTTGAACTTAATCCACCTTCATTTGACACACTGTTATGGACATAATGATGTAAACCTCATAACTGGTATTGTACCAATATTTGTCCTATGGCGCATAAATACACCACAAATATAAAAAGAAAAAAAAGAATACTAGTAGCGATGGCGAGAAAACATGCTGCCAGTAGTTACATTAGCAGTAGCGCGGGAGTGAACAAACGCTGAAGCTATTTGCCCTAGCAGTAGCGCGTGCGGGCACGCGTTACTACTAAGCGATAGCTGTAGCGCCTTATTAGTAGCGTGCCTACGCGCACTACTAGTGAGCACAAAACCCGCGCTGCTGCTAGCCTTTTCCCTAGTAGTGTGATGATGGCCATATCATATCACTTTTATTGATTGCATGTGATTTTTATCCTTTATGCATCTTATTTTGCCTATTACAAAGGTAGCACTATGAGATGATCAATTACTTATTTCTCCATCTCACATGATGATTGGACATGGTTTAGTTGATATGGATCACGTGATCATTTAGATGACTAGAGGGATGTCTATCTAAGTGGGAGTTCTTAAGTAATATGATTAATTGAACTTAAATTTACCATGAGCTTAGTCCTGATAGTATTTGCATATCTATGTTGTAGATCAATTGCTCGCGTATAGCTTCCCCGTTTTATTTATGATATGTTCCTAGAGAAAACTATGCTGAAAGATGTTAGTAGCAATGATGCGGACTAGCTCCGTGATCTGAGGATTATCCTCATTACTGCACAGAAGAATTATGTCCTTGATGCACTGCTGGGTGACGGACCTTTTGCAGGAGCAGATGCAGACGTTATGAACGTTTGACAAGCTCGGTATGATGACTGCTTGATAGTTTAGTGCGCCATACTTTACGGGACTTCAAAACAGTTTTGAACGGCACAAAGCATATGAGATGTTCCAAGAGATGAAATTTGTATTTCAGACTCATGCCCGTGTTAAGAGGTATGAGACCTCTGACAAGTACTTTGCTTACAAGATGGAGGAGAATAGCTCAGCTAGTGAGCATGTGCTCATAATGTCTGAGTACTACAATCACTTGAATCAAGTGGGAGTTAATCTCCCAGATTAGATAGTGATTGACAGAGTTCTCTAGTCACTATCACCAAGTTACTACAACTTCGTGATGAACTATAATATGCAAGGGATAATAGAAACGATTCCCAAGCTTTTCGCAATGCTAAAATTGGCGAAGGTAGAAATCAAGAAAAAGCATCAAGTGTTGATGGTTGACAAAACCACTAGTTTCAAGTAAAAGGGCTCGGGAAAGGAAGGGAACTTCAAGAAGAATGGCAAGCAAGTTTCCACTCCCGTGAAGAATCCCAAAGCTAGACCTAAGCCTGAAACTAAGTGCTTCTACTTCAAAGGGAATGGTCACTAGAAGCAGAACTACCCCAAATACTTGGCAGATAAGAAGGATGGCAAAGTGAACAACAGTATATTTGATATACATGTTATTGATGTGTACTTTACTAGTGTTCATAGTAACCGCAAGGTATTTGATACCGGTTCAGTTGCTAAGATTAGTAACTCGAAACAGGGGTTGCAAAATGAACAGAGACTAGTTAAGGGCAAGGTGACGATGTGTGTTGGAAATGATTCCAAGGTTGATAAGATCACCATCGCACACTCCTTTTACCTTCGGTATTAGGGTTGAACCTAAACTAAATGTTATTTGGTGTTTGCATGAATATGATTGGATCATGTTTATTGCAATATGGTTGTTCATTTAAGTCAAAGAATAATTGTTGTTCTGTTTACATGAATAAAACCTTCTATGGTCATACACTTAATATAAATGGTTTAATGAATCTCGATCGTAGTGATACACATATTCATAATATTGATGCCAAAAGATGAAAAGTTGAGAACGATAGTGCAACATACTTGTGACACTACCGTTTAGGTCATATTGGTGTAAAGCACATGAAGAAACTCCATGCGGATGGACTTTGGAATCACTTGATTATGAATCATTTGATGCTTGTGAACCATGCCTCATGGGCAAGATGACTAAGACTCCGTTCTCCAGAACAATGGAGCAAGTCACTAACTTATTGTAAATAATACATACCGATGTATGAGGTCTGATGAGTGTTGAGGCTCGCGGTGGGTATCGTTATTTTCTAACCTTCACAGATGATTTGAGCAGATATGAGTACATCTACTTAATGAAGCAAAAGGCTTAAACGTTTGAAAAGTTCAAAGAATTTCAGAGTGAAGCGGAGAATCATTGTAACAAGAAAATAAAGTTTCTACGATCTGATTGTGGAGATGACATATTTGAGTTACGAGTTTGGCCTTCAGTTGAAACAATGTCGAATAGTTTCCCAACCCACGCCACTTGGAACACCACAGCGTAATGGTGTGTCCGAACGTCATAACCGTACTTTATTAGACATGGTGCGATCTATGATGTCTCTTACCGATTTACCACTATCGTTTTCAGGTTATGCATTAGAGACAGCTGCATTCATGTTAAATAGGGCACCATCTAAAATCCGTTGAGATGACATCATATGAACTATGTTTTAGCAAGAAACATAAGCTCTCCTTTCTTAAAGTTTGGGGTTGCGATGCTTATGTGAAAAAGTTTCATCTTGATAAGCTCAAACCCAAATCGGAGAAGTGCGTCTTCATAGGATACCCAAAAGAAACTGTTGGGTACACCTTCTGAGGGAGTCCTGGATTAGGGGGTCTCTGGACAGCCGGACTATATCCTTTGGCCGGACTGTTGGACTATGAAGATACAAGATTGAAGACTTCGTCCCGTGTCCGGATGGGACTCTCCTTGGCGTGGAAGGCAAGCTTGGCAATATGGATATGTAGATCTCCTCCCTTGTAACCGACTCTGTGTAACCCTAGACCCCTCCGGTGTCTATATAAACCGGAGGGTTTAGTCCATAGCACAACACACAATAGTACCATAGGCTAGCTTCTAGGGTTTAGCCTCTATGATCTCGTGGTAGATCACCTCTTGTAATACTCATATCATCAAGATCAGTCAAGCAGGAAGTATGGTATTACCTCCATCGAGAGGGCCCGAACCTAGGTAAACATCCTGTCCCCCGCCTCCTGTTACCATCCGCCTTAGACGCACAGTTCGGGACCCCATACCAGAGATCCGTCGGTTTTGACACCGACATTGGTGCTTTCATTGAGAGTTCCACTATGTCGTCATCATAAGGAGGGATGGCTCGTCTCGTTGTCAAGAACAACATCACCTCTGGGGGAGCCCTGGCTGTAGGCTAAACTCTCCGACTAGGCGGCTTCGTCATGACCACCCGCTCGGCCGCTGCACCGACGATGACTTCTCGGGTCATCGAAAATAGCCTCCACATCGGCTCGAAATTCATTGGGCAGATGGATCCAATGGAGCTCTCCTCTTCGAATGAGCTCTTGGATCACATCGCCACTCTGGGAGTTGCTATGGACTATGATCGGATTGGGCTTAAACCTGACCAAAGGGAGATTAACTCTCCGCCGGTCACCCATCAGATAGCGGTGGTGGAGGAGCAATGTGGCGATTCTTCCTCTATCCTGAGGACAAACTATGAACGCATTCCCGAGCTCTCCGAGCTGGATACCCGTCCATAGGAGGACATCGCCCTAACCCTGAACCTAGAATCAGGCAGCATGCCGAACCCGCGGGGAAACATCCCGGAGCCCGAACTTCCAAGATCGGAAACTCCCCCGCCCCTGGGTCTCAGATTGGGTCAAGGTCTGGACTTAAATCCACCCACCCACCCAGATATAAACGATCTTTCCCACATTAGGCAAGAGCCCCAAGAGATAGTACATCACTATTGGGCCAGATTCCTCCTTGTATTGAACAAGGTCAAGGACTGTCGTGAGGAAGACGCAATTTCGTTCTTTTGCAACAATTGCACGGACAAGGGAATCCTCAATGCCATAAGTCACCGTGACATAGCACACTTCGCTGACTTGGCGGCCATAGTACGGAAGTACTGTGCGATGGAAAGTGCCTGGGAAACCCAAACAAAATTTTGGGATAATCCGGCTTTGATAAAACCCCTAGTCCGAACTAAAAGGGTGCACTCTCATAAGTCGCCCGACTCAATTACAAAGGGTGCACCATATTGGAGGCATCGCTTAACGGGCCCTGCAAAATTCATAGTACAACGGATACGATACCAACACATAGCCTTAGAGCATGTGGGTAATCCAGCAGGTGGCCAAGAGCAGCGAGCATCTCCTCATTCAAAACACCACAGAGCACCATCCCGTGGATAACAATACAGTATTGACAGTCTTCGAGACCTTCGCCTCAAATAATAGGCGTAAGCGATTACTCCGCAGCCTTGCTGAAGTCTGCCATGTGGCAGCAATAAATCCATGGAGCAACACGGCTATCACCTTCAATGCCAGCGACGAACCTAAATTCCAAACAGCCCGAGCACCAGCCGCCTTGGTCCTCAGTCCAATTATGGACGGCTTTTGGCTTACTAAAGTGCTCATGGACGGCGGCAGCCGATTAAACCTCATTTATGAGGAGACTCTTCAAAAATGGAAATAGACAGAAACCGTATTGAGCAAAGCAGCACGACCTTCCAAGGAATCATCTCCAGTCGGGAGGCACGTTGCGCTAGGAAAATCACACTAGATGTGGTATTCGGCACTCCGGAGAATTACAGGTCCAAAGAAATTACATTCCAAGTGGCCCCGTTCAGTAGCGGATACCACACCCTTCAAGGGAAGGAGGCATTCACGATCTTCCAAGCCATACCCCATTATGGGTACATGAAGCTCAAAATGCCTGGGCCCAATGGAATCGTCACTCTAGCTAGTGATCCGGACATAGCACTCCGCGTCGAGAACAAAACAGTCGCACTGGCCCTCGAGGCATTATCCGAAGCCCTTGCGGCGGAGGAATTAACTGCACTGCGCTCCACAGTGGACAGGGACGACGTGATACTCGACAAAAGATCCAAGTCCACCTCTTTTAAACCAGCGGATGAAATAGTCAAATTCCAGGTCCATCCAACGGACCCCACAAAAACAGCATCCATAGGGGCACAGTTAAACCCCGCTGTAGACGTCGTACTACGGGAGTTCCTGCGCGAGAATTGGGACATATTCGCCTGGCATCCTTCAGACATGTCAGGAATCCCACGCAGGCTGGCCGAGCATAGCCTTAACATTCTAAAGGGATTCAAGCCGGTCAAGCAGACTCTTCGGCGTTTCTCCGAACCTAAGCGACAAGCCATGGGAGAGGAGCTAGCCAAGTTACTAGAGGCCGGATTCATTAGAGAAATAAAACATCCGAATTGGCTAGCAAACCAAGTAATGGTACCAAAGAAGGACAATTTCTGGCGCCTATGCATCGACTTCAAGGACCTTAATAAAGCTCGCCCAAAGGATCCCTTCCCCCTCCCTCACATCGATCAAATTATCGACGTCACCGCAGGACACGACTCATTATGCTTCCTCGACACATACTCAGGTTACCACCAAATTAAGATGGCGGAGTCCGATCAAGCCGCAACGGCATGTATCACTCCATACGGCCTCTTCTGTTTTAACACAATGCCCTTCTTGCTCAAAAACGTCGGCGCAATGTATCAATGCATGATTCAGACATATCTAGAAAAGCAGATCGGCAAAACAATGGAGGCATACATAGATGATGTGGTCATTAAAACCAGACACGTCGACTCCTTAACAGACGACTTGAGGCTCAAGTTCGACAATCTCCGAACGTACGACATTAAGCTCAATCCAGAAAAATGCGTTTTCAACGTACCCACCGGAAAGCTCCTGGGCTTCATCGTCTCCAGTAGAGGAATTGAAGCAAATCCAGCTAAAATCTGAGCTCTGTCACAATTGGCTATCCCAACTGACCTCAAGCAAATCCAGAAGTTAACTGGATGTGTGGCGGCCTTAAGCCGCTTTATCTCCCGATTAGGAGAAAAGGCACTCCCACTTTATCGCCTTCTTCGGCGCACCGAACACTTCGAGTGGACGGACGCAGCCACGACCGGATTGGAAGAAATAAAAGCCATCCTGGCCACCAACCCAATCTTGGCCGCGCCAAATGTTGGCGAACCAATGCTGTTATATATAGCGGCAACTCACCAAGTTGTAAGCGTAGTGCTCGTCGTCGAACGAGAGACGGGCGGACATAAATTCCCACTTCAAAAGCCAGTATATTATGTATCCACTGTCCTCACTCCATGCAAATCACGGTACCCACATTATCAAAAGATAGCATACGCCGTATTCATGGCATCCCAAAAATTATGACACTACTTTCAAGAGAGTTCAATTACGGTGGCCTCAGAAGTACCACTCAACGACATAATAAACAGCCGCGATGCCACAGGTCGGATTGCCAAATGGGCTATCGAGCTCCTCCCGTTTGACATAACATATAGACCACGGTGAGCCATTAAGTCGCAAGTACTGGCCGATTTCCTCGCCGAATGGACAGAAGCCGAACTCCCTAAAGAGTACGGCGTGTACTCCAATTGGATCATTCACTTTGACGGCTCTAAAATGCTGGCTGGTCTGGGGGCTGGCGTCATCTTGACGTCCCCCACTGGAGATACAGTCCAATACGTACTCCAAATACTATACACAGACTCCAACAACGCAGCCGAATACGAGGCCCTATTACATGGTCTCCGGATGGCAGTTTCCATGGGCATTCAACACCTGGAGGTGCGTGGGGACTCGAACCTCGCAATATCTCAAATAAATGGAGACTTCGATGCCAAGGATCCGAAAATGGCGGCATATCGCAACTCCGTCCTTACAATGCCAGCTCGGTTCGAGGGGCTTGAATTCCACCATGTGGCTCGGTAAAACAATCAGGCGGCGGATATCCTCGCCCGTATCGGCCCTCAGCGCGATCCTGTCCCACCTAACATCTTCTTGGAAAGGCTTTTTAAGCCATCCATGGTATGGGAAGGGGACACCAGTAACAATAGTCCGGACCTGGCCACAACACCATATACCGAACACTCTGACACAATTGGAGGCTCTGCCATCGAAATAACATCTTTAGCCCACGTGATAATGGCCATCATCGCCCCGTGGACAGAACCATTCCTGGCCTACCTAACCAGGCAGAAACTACCCAGGACCAAAATGAGGCACGCTGCATAGTGTGGCGATCTAAAGCCTACAAGGTCCATGAGGGAGAGCTTTATAATAAAAGCACTATCGGAGTCCTTCAAAGGTGCATCTCCGAAGAGGAAGGGCGGAAGCTTTTGGCAGAAATCCATGCTGGACTCGGCGGCCACCACGCTGCAGCTCGGGCCCTTGTAAGCAAGGCCTTCCGTACAGGTTTCTATTGGCTGACGGCCCGAGCAGTGATACGTCCATTTTGTATCATGCTTTTATATCAATATTTATTGCATTATGGGCTGTTATTACACATTATGTCACAATACTTATGCCTATTCTCTCTTATTTTACAAGGTTTACATAAAGAGGGAGAATCCGGCAGCTGGGATTCTGGGCTGGGAAAGGATAAAATATTAGAGACCTATTCTGCACAGCTCCAAAAGTCCTGAAACTTCACGGAAGACGTTTTCAGAATATATAAAAAATACTGAGCGCAAGAAGTTCACCAGGGGGGCCACACCCTGCCCACGAGGGTGGGGCGCGCCCTACCCCCCTGGGCACGCCCCCTACCTCGTGGGCCCCCTGGTGGCCCTCCGATGACCATCTTATGCTATATGAAGTCTTTCAATGAGGGAAAAATCATAAGCCATCTTCTCGGACGAAATTCCGCCGCCACGAAGCGGAACCTTGGCGGAACCAATCTAGGGCTCTGGCGGAGCTGTTCTGCCGGAGAAACTTCCCTCCGGGAGGGGGAAATCATCGCCATCGTCATCACCAACGCTCCTCTCATCGGGAGAGGGCAATATCCATCAACATCTTCGCCAACACCATCTCCTCTCAAAACCCTAGTTCATCTCTTGTATCCAATTCTTGTCTCCAAGTCCGGGATTGGTACCTATGGGTTGCTAGTAGCGTTAATTACTCCTTGTAGTTGATGCTAGTTGGTTTAATTGGGAGAAGTCTTGCTATTAGTAGTCATGTGAATTGGAACATGAATATGCTTTGTGAGTAGTTACGTTTGTTCCCGAGGACATGGGAGAAGTCTTGCTATTAGTAGTCATGTGAATTTGGTATTCGTTCGATATTTTGATGTGATGTATGTTGCCTCTCCTTTGGTGGTGTTATGTGAATGTCGACTACATAACACTTCACCATTATTTGGGCCTAGAGGAAAGCATTGGGAAGTAATAAGTAGATGATGGGTTGCTAGAGTGACAGAAGCTTAAACCCTAGTTTATGCATTGCTTCGTAAGGGGCTGATTCGGATCCATATGTTTGATGCTATGGTTAGGTTTACCTTAATACTTTTGTTGTAGTTGCGGATTCTTGCAATAGGGGTTAATCATAAGTGGTATGCTTGTCCAAGTAAGGACAGCACCCAAGAACCGGTCCACCCACATACCAAATTATCAAAGTACCGAACGCGAATCATATGAACGTGATGAAAACTAGCTTGATGATATTCTCATGTGTCCCCGGGAGCGCTTTTCTCTATATAAGAGTTTGTCCAGGCTTGTCCTTTGCTACAAAAAGGATTGGGCCACCTTTCTGCACTTTATTTACTTTTGTTACTTGTTGCTCGTTACTAATTATCCTATCAAAAAACTATCTGTTACCACTTATTTCAGTACTTGCAGAGAATACCTTGCTGGAAACCGCTTATCATTTCCTTCTGCTCCTCGTTGGGTTCGACACTCTTACTTATCGAAAGGACTACGATAGATCCCCTATACTTGTGGGTCATCAAGACTCTTTTCTGGCGCTGTTGCCGGGGAGTGAAGCGCCTTTGGTAGGTGGAATTTGGTAAGGAAAATTTATATGGTGTGCTGAAATTTACTGTCACTTGTTACTATGGAAAGTAATCCTCTAAGGGGCTTGTTCAGGGTATCTTCACCCCAACCAGTAGAGCAAAGAGTTGCTCCTCAACCTACTGAACCTACAGAAAATGAAAATGAAAATGAAAATGTCTCCTTTGAAATTCCTTCGGGTATGATAGAAAAACTACTAGCTAATCCTTTTGCAGGAGACGGAACAACTCATCCTGATGAGCACTTAATATATGTTGATGAAGTTTGTGGATTATTTAGGCTTGCAGGTGTACCCGGAGATGTTGTTAAGAAGAAGGTCTTCCCTTTATATTTGAAGGAAGATGCATTGACATGGTATGGGCTATGTGTGATACGGGGTCATGGAACTACAAACGATTGAAATTGGAATTTCATCAGAAGTTTTATCCTATGCCTCTTGTTCATCATGATTGCAATTATATATATATATATATATATAATTTTTCCCCTCGCGAAGGAGAAAGCATTGCTCAAGCTTGGGGAGGCTCAAATAAATGTTGTATTCATGCCCCAGTCATGAGCTCTCAAGAGAGATAATTATTGAAAATTTATATGCTCGGCATTCTGATAACAATCGCACCATGCTCGATACTTCTTGTGTTGGCTCTTTTATGATGAAGACTATTGAATTCAAATTGGATTTATTGGAAAGAATTAAACGCAACTCTGAAGATTGGGACCTCGACGAAGGTAAGGAGTCAGGTATGACACCTAAGTTTGATTGTGTTAAATCTTTTATGGATATCGATGTTTTCTGTAAATTTAGCACTAAATATGGACTTGACTCTGAGATAGTAGCTTCTTTCTGAATCTTCTGCTACTTATGTTGATCTCCCCAAGGAGAAGTGGTTTAAATATTATCCTCCCATACAAGTAAATGTAGCTGCACCAATTAAAGTTGAAGAAAGGACTATCAACTATAATGATCCTATTGTTCCTACTTCTTATGTTGAGAAACCACGTTTTCCTGTTAGGATAAAAGATCATGCTAAAGCTTCAGCTGTGGTTCATAAAAGCAATATTAAAACTTATACACCTCCTCAGCAAGTTAAAGTTGAACCTAATATTGCTATTGTTAAAGATATTTTGGCTGATAATATTGATGGGCATGTTATTTATTTATGTGATGAAACTGCTAGAATTGCTAAACCTTGTGCTGAAGATAAACCTAGACCTGTGGTAGGCATGCCTGTCATTTCTGTTAAAATAGGATATCATTGTTATCATGGCTTATGTGATATGGGTGCCAGTGCTAGTGCAATACCTATTGACCTATATAGAGAAATTATGCATGATATTACACCTGTTGAGTTAGAAGATATTGATGTCACAATTAAACTTGCCAATAGAGATATTATTTCACCAATGGGAATTGTTAGAGATGTTGAAGTCTTGTGTGGGAAAACTAAATATCGTGCTGATTTTCTTGTTCTTGGTTCCCCACAAGATATTTTGTCCAATTATATTTGGTAGACCCTTCTTAAACACTGTTAATGCTAAGATAGATTGCAAAAAGGATGTTGTTACTATCGGTTTAGATGATATGTCCCATGAATTTAATTTCTCTAAATTTAGTAGACAACACCGTGAAGAAGAATTGCCTGGTAAGGATGAAATTATTGGTCTTGCTTCTATTGCCATACCTTCTAGTGATCCTTTAGAACAATATTTGCTAGACCATGAAAATGATATGTTTATGAATGAAAGAAGGGAAATAGATGAAGTATTCTTTAAACAGGAACCTATTCTGAAACACAATTTGCCTGTTTAAATCCTAGGGGATCCTCCTCCACCCAAGGGTGATCCCGTGTTTGAGCTTAAACCGTTGCCTGATACTCTTAAATATGCTTATCTTGATGAGAAAAAGATATATCCTGTTATTATTTATGCTAACCTTTCAGAGCATGAGGAAGAAAGAGTATTGAAAACTCTGAAGAAGCACCGTGCTGCTATTGGGTATACTCTTGATGATCTTAAGGGCATTAGTCCCACTCTATGTCAACATAAAATAAATTTGGAAGAAGATGCTAAAACAGTTCGTGATCATCAACGACGGTTGAATCCTAAAATGAAAGAAGTGGTAAGAAAGGAAATACTAAAGCTCCTTGAGGCAGGTATAATCTATCCCGTTGCTGATAGTCAGTGGGTAAGTCATGTCCATTGTGTCCCTAGCTAAGAAGGGAGGTATTACTGTCGTTCCTAATGATAAAGATGAATTAATTCCTCAAAGAATTATTACAGGTTATAGGATGGTAATTGATTTCCGCAAATTAAATAAGGCCACTAAAAAGGATCATTACCCCTTACCTTTTATCGATCAAATGCTAGAAAGATTATACAAACATACACATTTTTGCTTTCTAGATGGTTATTCTGGTTTCTCTCAAATACCTGTGTCAGCCAAGGATCAATCAAAGACTACTTTTACTTGCCCTTTTGGTACTTTTGCTTATAGACGTATGACTTTTGGTTTATGTAATGCACCCGCTACCTTTCAAAGATGCATGATGGCTATATTCTCTGACTTTTGTGAAAAGATTTGTGAGGTTTTCATGGATGATTTATCCGTCTATGGATCTTCTTTTGATGATTGCTTGAGCAACCTTGATCGAGTTTGGCAGAGATGTGAAGAAACTAACCTTGTCTTGAATTGGGAAAAGTGCCACTTTATGGTTAATGAAGGTATTGTCTTGGGGCATAAAGTTTCTGAAAGAGGTATTGAAGTTGATAAAGCCAAGGTTGATGCTATTGAAAAGATGCCATGCCCCAAGGACATCAAAGGTATAAGAAGTTTCCATGGTCACGACGGATTTTATAGGAGGTTCATTAAGGATTTCTCAAAAATTTCTTGGCCTCTGACTAATTTATGACAAAAAGATATACCATTTGTCTTTGATGATGATTGTGTAGAACCATTGGAAATACTTAGGAAAGCATTGATCTCTGCACCTATTGTTCAGCCACCTGATTGGAATTTACCCTTTGAAATTATGTGTGATGCTAGTGATTATGCTATAGGTGTTGTTCTAGGGCAAAGAGTTGATAAGAAATTAAACGTTATTCAATATGCTAGTAAAACCCTAGACAATGCTCAAAGAAATTATGCTACTACTGAAAAATAATTCTTAGCAGTTGTATTTGCTTGTGATAAGTTTAGACCTTATATTGTTGATTCTAAAGTAACTATTCACACTGATCATGCTGCTATTAAATATCTTATGGAAAAGAGAGATGCTAAACCTAGACTTATTAGATGGGTTCTCTTGCTACAAGAATTTGATTTACATATTGTTGATAGAAAGGGAGCTAAGAACCCCGTTGCAGACAACTTTTCTAGGTTAGAAAATGTGCTTGATGACCCACTACCTATTGATGATAGCTTTCCTGATGAGCAATTAAATATCATAAATGTTTCTCATACTGCTCCATGGTATGCTGATTATGCTAATTAATTACATTGTTGCCAAATTCATACCACCTAGTTTCACATACCATCAAAAGAAAAAAAATTCTTCTATGATTTGAGGCATTACTTTTGGGATGACCCACATCTTTATAAAGAAGGAGTAGATGGCGTTATCAGACGTTGTGCACCTGAGCATGAACAGGAACAGATCCTACGCAAGTGTCACTCCGAAGCTTATGGAGGACACCATGCTGGAGATAGAACTGCACATAAGGTATTGCAATCTAGTTTTTATTGGCCTACTCTCTTCAAAGATGCCCGTAAGTTTGTCTTATCTTATGATGAATGTCAAAGAATTGGTAATATTAGTAGACGTCAAGAAATGCCTATGAACTATTCACTCGTTATTGAACCATTTGATGTTTGGGGCTTTAACTATATGGGACCTTTTCCTGCCTCTAATGGTTATACACATATTTTAGTTGCTTTTGATTACGTTACTAAGTGGGTAGAAGATATTCCAACTAGTAGTGCCGATCATAACACTTCTGTTAAAATGCTTAGAGAAGTTATTTTTGCAAGATTTGGAGTCCCTAGATATTTAATGACTGATGGTGGTTCACATTTTATTCATGGTGCTTTCGGTAAAATGCTTGCTAAGTATGATGTTAATCATAGAATTGCATCTCGTTATCACCCACAGTCTAGTGGTCAAGTAGAATTGAGCAATAGAGAGCTCAAATTAATTTTGCAATAGACTGTTAATAGATCTAGAAAGAATTGGTCCAAGAAACTCGATGATGCATTATGGGCCTATAGAACTGCATATAAAAATCCTATGGGTATGTCTCCGTATAAAATGGTTTATGGAAAAGCATGTCACTTACCTCTCGAACTAGAACACAAGGCATATTGGGCTATTAAAGATCTCAATTATGATTTTAAACTTGCCGGTGAGAAGAGGTTATTTGATATTAGCTCACTCGATGAATGGAGAACCCAAGCCTACGAAAATGCCAAGTTGTTTAAAGAAAAAGTTAAAAGATGGCATGATAAAAGGATACAAAAGCGTGAGCTTAATGTAGGTGATTATGTATTGCTATTCAACTCTCGTTTAAGATTTTTTGCAGGAAAACTTCTCTCTAATTGGGAAGGTCCTTACGTTATCGAGGAGGTCTATAGTTCCGGTGCCATAAAAATCAACAACTTCGAAGGCACAAATCCGAAGGTGGTGAATGTTCAAAGAATCAAACATTATATCTCAGGTAATCCCATAAATGTTGAAACCAATGTTATTGAAACCATAACCCCGGAGGAATACATAAGGGACACTTTCTGGAACGTTTCAGACTCCGAAAAGGAATAGGTATGTGGTACGGTAAGTAAACCGACTCCAAAACAGTTTTTATGGCAATATTTCTCCGTTTTGGAATATTTAGAAAAATAGAAAAATAGAAAAATAAGAAGCAGTCCGGGAAGGACATGAGGCCTCCACGAGGGTGGAGGGCGTGCCCTACACTACTGGGCGCGCCCCCTACCTCGTGGGCACCTCGTGCGCTCTCCGGACTCCGTTTTCTTACACGACATGTATTTTGGTCAGTAAAAATTCATTATATGATCTCCCGGGGGTTTTGACTCCTGTATCACGCAATTATCCTCTGTTTGTGTTTCGAGTTGTTGCTCCTGCAGATTAGAGCAAGATGTCTTCGCAAGAGTCAGTCGGGGAGAGCCGGGTGTCTTATCCGGCACTGAGATCAATGACAAACAACAATGTTGACCTCTTTGGGCCAGCAACGGAGGAAGAGATGGAAGCTGATTTGAAAAGGATAGACGCCATGGAAGAGGATCAAGAAGTCACTTCCCACTTCAGAGCTGGATTCACAATGGGAGAACTACAGAGCTTGGCTATTCCAAACTCGGTTATCCCTTCCAATGTTAGATTTCTTTCTTATGAGAATATGAAAAAGAGTGTTACTGGTTCTCCCGCAGCTATGCAGCACCCTTGGGTGCAGGGAGCTTTGGCTGTTACAGGAAAACTCCGAAAGGAAATAATGGACCTCAAGCAGCAAGTCAATAATCTCGAGGTGGAGAATCGTACCCTGAGGGGCATCATCGCCAAGAATATCAAATCACCATCCCCGAAGAGAGACATAATCACATGGGTATGGGCACTCCCCTTGGCAACTGCCAAGCTTGGGGGAGTGCCCCGATATCGTATCACCATCACCTTTATCTTTACCATTTTTCTTAGTTCGATCCTTTTGGTAATATCTTGATCTAGTAGAATAAAGTTTATGGCATGATCTAGTTTTCAGTTTTGCTTTATGATCCTTCTATGTAATCAAGTCCGTGAGCTATATATAATAAAGATTAGTGTTGTGTCAAGGGATTGATTATTTTTCCATGATCCTAAGTGCATAAAAGAAAAGAGAAATAAATAGAAAGAAACAAAGAGATCATACGGATCTTATGGAGAGTAATGAGCTCACATAGAAAAAGTATGATGAATAGAAGTTGTTGAGAGTTGACAACCATAGTTTTGGTCATCATTGCAATTAATAGGAAGTAATAAAGAAAGAGAGGTCTTCACATATAAATATACTATCTTGGACATCTTTTATGATTGTGAGCACTCATTAAAATATGACATGCTAAAGAGTTGACGTTGGACACGGAAGACAATGTAATGGGTTATGTTTTCTTACATCTGAGATAAATTATATTGTCATGGATCATCCAACATGGTTGAGCTTGCCTTTCCCTCTCATGCTAGCCAAATTCATTCCACCATGTAGAGATACTACTTGTGCTTCCAAATACCCTTAAACCAGTTTTGCCATGAGAGTCCACCATACCTACCTATGGATTGAGTAAGATCCTCCAAGTAAGTTGTCATCGGTGCAAGCAATAAAAATTGCTCTCTAAATATGTATGACTTATTAGTGTGGGAGAAAATAAGCTTTATCCGATCGTGTGATATGGAAGAAATAAAAGCGACAGACTGCATAATAAAGGTCCATATCACAAGTGGCAATATAAAGTGATGTTCTTTCACATTAAGATTTTGTGCATCCAACCATAAAAGCGCATGACAACCTCTGCTTCCCTCTGCGAAGGGCCTATCTTTTACTTTTATCTCCTACCTTGCATAAGAGCCATGGTGATCTTCACCCTACCTTTTTACGTTTTATCCTTTGGCAAGCACAGTATGTTGGAAAGATCCTGGTATATATGGCTAATTGGATGTGAGTTTTCATGAACTATTATTGTTGACATTACCCTTGAGGTAAAATGTTGGGAGGCAAAACTATAAGCCCCTATCTTTCTCTATGTCCGATTAAAACTCCATACCCGTAAGTATTGCGTGAGTGTTAGCAATTGTGAAAGACTATGATAGTTGAGTATGTGGACTTGCTGGAAAGCTCTTATATATTGTCTCTTTCCTATGTTATGATAAATTGCAATTGCTCCAATGACTGAGATTACAGTTTGTTAGTTTTCAATGAAGTTTATGATTCATACTTGAAATTGTGATTGAATTATTACCCTAGCATAAGAGATCATATGACAAGAATTATATAAGTTGCTCTTCTAAGAATGATCATGATGCCCTCATGTCCATATTTTATTTTTATTGACACCTCTATCTCTAAACATGTGGACATATTTTTCGATTTCGGCTTTCGCTTGAGGACAAGCGAGGTCTAAGCTTGGGGAAGTTGATACATCCATTTTGCATCATGCTTTTATATCGATATTTATTGCATTATGGGTTGTTATTACACATTATTTCACAATACTTATTCCTATTCTCTCTTATTTTACAAGGTTTACATAAAGAGGGAGAATGCCGACAGCTAGGATTCTGGGCTAGAAAAGGAGCTAATATTAGAGACTTATTCTGCATAGCTCCAAAAGTCCTGAAACTTCACGGAAGACGTTTTTAGAATATATAAAAATATTGAGCGCAAGAAGTTCACCAGGGGGGCCACACCCTGCCCACGAGGGTGGGTGGCGCGCCCTACCCCACTGGGCATGGCCTCCTACCTCGTGGGCCCCCTGGTGGCCCTCCGATGACCATCTTCTGCTATATGAAGTCTTTCGATGAGGAAAAAATCATAAGCCATCTTCTCGAACGAAACTCCGCAGCCACGAGGCGGAACCTTGGCGGAACCAATCTGGGGCTCTAGCGGAGCCGTTCTGCCGGGGAAACTTCCCTCCGGGAGGGGGAAATCATCGCCATCGTCATCACCAATGCTCCTCTCATTGGGAGAGTGAAATCTCCATCAACATCTACACCAGCACCATCTCCTCTCAAATCCCTAGTTCATCTCTTGTATCCAATTCTTGTCTCCAAGTCCGGGATTGGTACCTCTGGTTTGATAGTAGTGTTAATTACTCCTTGTAGTTGATGCTAGTTGGTTTAATTGGTGGAATATCATATGTTCAGATCCTATATGAATATTAATACCCCTCTGATTATGAACATGAATATGCTTTGTGAGTAGTTATGTTTGTTCCTGAGGACATGGGAGAAGTCTTGCTATTAGTAGTCATTTGAATTTGGTATTCATTCGATATTTTGATGAGATGTATGTTGTCTCTCCTCTAGTGGTGTTATGTGAACGTCGACTACATAACACTTCACCATTATTTGGGCCTAGAGGAAGGCATTGGGAAGTAATAAGTAGATGATGGGTTGCTAGAGTGACAGAAGCTTAAACCCTAGTTTATGTGTTGCTTCATAAGGGGTTGATTTGGATCCATATGTTTCATGCTATGGTTAGGTTTACCTT
Organism: Triticum urartu; assembly: GCF_003073215.2. Classification (NCBI taxonomy): domain Eukaryota; kingdom Viridiplantae; phylum Streptophyta; class Magnoliopsida; order Poales; family Poaceae; genus Triticum; species Triticum urartu. Next base: position 73,368,837 of record NC_053026.1, on the reverse strand, counting down.
AATACTTTTGTTGTAGTTGCGGATGCTTGCAATAGAGGTTAATCATAAGTGGGATGCTTGTCCAAGTAAGGACAGCACCCAAGCACCGGTCCACCAACATACCAAATTATCAAAGTACCGAACATGAATCATATGAACGTGATGAAAACTAGCTTGACGATATTCCCAAGTGTCATCGGGAGCGCTTTTCTCTATATAAGAGTTTGTCCAGGCTTGTCCTTTGCTACAAAAAGGATTGGGCCACCTTGCTGCACTTTATTTACTTTTGTTACTTGTTGCTCGTTACAAATTATCCTATCACAAAACTATTTGTTACCACTTATTTCAGTACTTGCAGAGAATACCTTGCTGGAAACCGCTTATCATTTCCTTCTGCTCCTCGTTGGGTTCGACACTCTTACTTATTGAAAGGACTATGATAGATCTCCTATACTAGTGGGTCATCAAGCAGATGAACAGGATCTGGTCCAATGTTGCGTCGGTTGCCAGCTTTTTGCAAACCAAAGCCATATGCCGCCTACCGCTCTCCAAAAAATCCCCATTACTTGGCCCTTTGCGGTCTAGGGGCTTCATATGGTCGGACCCCCAAAGGAGGAACCCATAAGAAAAAATACTTACTGGTCATGGTGGATAAATTTACGAAATGGATAGAAGCCAAACCCGTTAAAACTGTTGAATCTGGACCGGTAATAGACTTCATATCTAGGGTTGTACACCGTTATGGCATCCCCCACAGCATCATCACTGACAACGGCACGGACTTTACAGCCGACGAGGTCAAACTTTGGTGCAGCAACATGGGCATCAAGCTCGATTATGCTTCTGTCTATCACCCGCAAACTAACGGTCATGTCGAGCGAGCAAATGGTCTTATCATGAGTGGCATCAAACCCAGATTAGTGTGGTCCTTAAAGGAATCAAACATGCACTAGGTAGAGGAGCTTGACTCCGTACTATGGGGGCTGCGGACCACACCGAATCGCACTACCGGATACACACCGTTTTATGGTGTACTGCGTAGAGGCGGTTCTGCCTTGTGACATAATTCATAACTCACCTCGAGTGCACATGTATGAAGAAAAAGAGGCCGAGCTCGATCGGCAGGACAGTTTGGATGCCCTAGAGGAGGAGCGCAACGTGGCAAAAGCCCTGTCGGGTTTCGGGTTCCGGCAGACCCTTGAGGTTCGAACACTAGGGTGCGCGTGGAGATCTCTCCCCTACCGATGTACGTTCAATCTTCTCGTGCGAACTAAGATGAAAATGATGAACAACACAAGAGACACGAGGTTTATACTGGTTCGGGCCACCGTTGTGGTGTAATACCCTACTCTAGTGTGTGGTGTGGTTGATTGCCTCTGGGGCTGATGATGGATAGTACAAGGGAAGAATAGCCTCGTGAGAGGTGTTCTTGAGATGGTGCGATGAACTGCTAGGGTGAGTTCAGTCGCCTCTTCCTCTTTCTCTCTGCTATGGTTCTCCCAGATTTCTAGCTGTCCCCTCCTCCTGTGGTGGCTAGCTCTATTTATAGAGGCCCTAGGCCTCTCCCCAAATAATGAGCGGGAAGGGCGCCAACAATTGGCCATTTGGAAGGGGAACATCTAGTACAAGTTATCCTGACCAAAGGTGGTCTTCGGCTGCCAAAAGCACTGGCGATGACGCCGTCTTGGGCTCCACGGTGAGCTCCATGCTGCCGTCCAGCTGGTCTTGGTCTCGTTGCACCGGAATGGTAACCTTTGCCTGATGCCTTGGCCTATGCTTGCCCCCTTTGCACCAATGGGGTAACAAGGACACTGCGCAGGCCGGCGCCCGCCTGACGCCCGCCTGGTCTCGATCGTCATGGCTTGCGTCACGGGTTCCTCACGAGGTACCCCTGCCTTGATCTCTCCGCATCCTCACGAGCCTTCCTGATGAGGCTGCCTCTAAGGAAGCTTCATGTTGTCCGCCCCGCAAGGCGTGGCCCCTCGCGAGGGTCTTGAGCTTGAGCTGATAAAGATGGGCCATGCTGGGCCCCCGCTTGAGCCACGCCGTAGGCCGCAGGCAGGCAAGTTTAAGGACCCCCATTCCCAGAACGCCGACAAGCCCGTTCTGCATTCTATCACCAACAGGCTCGAAAGTATCAAAGCAGAGAAGTACGGGCCAAAACCTATAACGTTGGCAAACTAGTTCTATGCCTGCCGGAGAAGAAAAGGAACAAGCTCAAGCCCAAATGGGAAGGTCCCTTCATTATTGACCAGGTTCTGACCGGTGGAGTGTACCGTCTGCGGGATCCATCGGACAATCGACTCGAGCTGAACCCATGGAACGCAGCCAGACTCTGAAGATTCTACGCCTAGTGCCGGACTCTATGTTCGTCTCCTTACCCCCGTCAATTTTTTGCATATCTGTTATCTGTCTTTTCTCTCTTTCTCTCTTCTTTTTTCTTCTCCTCAAGGCCTTAGAAGGCTAACTTGTGTCTTGACTACACAATCTGACGCGCTAACCGCGCTCATTATACCTGGGGGCTTATATGCCCCCACACATGTGTTATTCTTCCACATGTACCTTTTTTCGCCATTATATGCATCGACATGACTTAAGTTTTGGCCAAGCTGGGTTGCCTGGCTCTTGTATTTATGCCATACGTTCCTGTTAATTCGGCAAGGGCATAAGGGGAGCACCTCTGCGATTGTTACTGCCGGGTCAGCCGGATGTGTACCTTAGACTGGGTGAAGCCAAAACCTAGCATTCTTAAGGGAATATTCGGTCGGTGAACAAAAGATGACTTTTATTTATTTTGATACACGCCCCCAAATGTTTGTAGTCTGCATCTCTTTTCGCAATTCGGACATGCACATTATGGCATGCCTACCTAGGGAAAGGAACCCTTAACGGAACTATTCTCCCTCGAAGATGTTTCTTACTATCCATGTAATATAACATAGCTAGTTGGGTTCTTGTCTGTTCAAGCACTTATGACCCTATGCCTGGTTTCCACGCATACCCCAGTTTTTACATAACCGAGTGGGTATTTGGATACACTCCAGCCTATCGGGTCCAGAGGTCAAAGCGAACAGGTCCGCCATGACAAATGATTTACAATCTGGCTAGGGACATTATATATGTCACTTCAAGTACACAGTCCCTAAGACTGACTAAATTCTTTTTCTATACCACCCAATAGGCTGTCTAGCCTACAATCCTGTTGGGAATACTTTGCGGCTAATTCTACTTGGTCACACACCAAACTGACGGGGATCTCTTTCCCATCGGGCCCTACAGGCCCGACCTCGGCCATGTGGTTTGGGTCAGCTTTGGTATATCGCGTCTTCACCATGGCCCAGGCTTCCCTTGCACCTTGTCGGCAGGCTGATATCTTCCATAATTGGAAGCGCTGCCGCGCTCCCTTGAGCTTCTCTATAAGCTCCCCCATGCCTCCTGGCGGGGAGGCGGATGGACACAAGGCTTGGGCAATACCCTGCATCACATGCCGAACATGTTCGTGCAGTTGTAAGAGCCCTGGTAGAAGGTCACCCGCAGACTCGGGCATCTCCTCCGCGGGACGACCCGTCAGCATACCTGCTGACATAACTCTGTTAGCCGGCTTCTTCGACGAACTCTTTCAAAAGTTTGTTCAAGCACTTACTGAAAATGCAGCGTCGAAGCCGCTTATTCTCCTTCACGGAGACCGCAAGCTGGGCAAGGACATCTTTCAGTTCCACGCCCAGTTGGATATTGGCATCCTGGAGATTATTTTTCTCCTGCCTGACCCGTGTAAGCATGCACTCGCCAGCATTTAGTTGTCGATTAGCACATTGCGGATCCTCCGGCATGGCCTCCGGATTCACTCCGGAGTCATGTGCAACTTCTATTGTTAGATTTGCATGCATGCCACATACTATTTGGTACCTGTCATTCTTTGCAATGGAAACAAGTGTTACCAGAGGGGGCCTTCTCAGACTCCTTCAACGCGGCAACCGTGGCCCGTAGCTGGGCTTTGCACTCTTCCAGCTCTTGAGACAATTGGGTATTCTTCTCTGTAAGAACCTGCACAAATAATGATCCTTAAATCAGTTGTGTCAACTGTTTCAAGTCTCATGGGCTACTGATATATTTAATCGTCATATTTTCTTACCCGTATATCCTTTACATACTGGTCCGTGGCTCTGGCAGGACCGTTTTGAGTAGCACGGATGTACGCGTCTCCTGAGTTGAAGGCATCGAACGCCTCTTGGGAGAAACAAGCGTCATGGAGTACGGCCCGGCGACGCCTGTGATTCATGGCGCTCTCCACTTCGGAAATTGTAGCGGATAGTCTGTCCGCATCCTCTATAGGAGGATCATCTAGCATTCGCCCCGTGTTAGCTTCCGCCTCTATGTCCAGCCCTGGAGCCCGACTGGTGGAGGCGTGATCGACAACCTCTCCGGATATAGTCTGGCGAGTGTTTTTCCTACTAGGAAACATGGACGTCATTAAATTCTAAGAAATACGAAAACCACGGAGCGAGGTTCTGTATCATACCTCTGCGCCGGCGTCTCAGTCCTGACCGCCTTCCTTTTTAGCCTACCCAGCTTCGGTGTCCCTTGTTGGCGAGTCACTGCGGGTTCGGCATGGCGACCCGACGGCCTTCCCTGTAAAACACCATATGTGTACGGTAGGTGAAGTGCATAAAAGGGGATCCTTCTCGGAAGTTGGGACTCTAGTTTTTCTTACATGCGATGCAGGGAGTAGCCTAGGATAGTCGGCTATGATAGCCACCATGGCATCATCACAGCTCAATTGATAGAATGTCCTATCGATCAGCTCCACAAATATGTCCGGACCCTCTTCGAGTCCGGGATCGAGGGCCCGGTCAGGGTCCTCCGGTTGTGGAGGTGGGCTGTTGACCTCCCTTACAGCTTTTCGCAGTTCCTGCCATGAAACGGCAAGGTGAGTATTTGTGACGAAGAATGCGGGAAGGTTGGGAGTAAAAAGTGACAGCTCACCCAACTTGGAGGGTTGTACATGGAGAATCCATCCCGTGGCTTAATACGGATGAACTCCTCTTCCTCTCCCTTCAACAAATCGGACAGAATTTTTGCTAGAGTAGCAACTGAGTCCGGTCCCTTACGCCCGCTACGGGTGGCATCAATTTCCCCATTAAAGCGCCACATGGGGTGCCCTCGATATTGAAGTGGTTGCACCCCCTGCATTATACATATTGACATAACCTCGATTCTTGTTAGTCCTGATTGAGCCAGCACTTTTATCCGGGCCATCAGGTAAAGGACTTCTCCGTTATCTTCCTCCTGAGGGCTCCGTGGGCGCCAGCTTCGGCGTTTCTTCAAAAGGGCGTTGTCGAACTCGGGAAGACCCATCCGAATAGGATCTGGAAGGAGGACGTCCTCCATGTAAAACCACTCCGAAGGCCAGTCTTCAGACGTATTCTTCGGGGTACCGGACAGGTATCCGGTCCCGGCGATGCGCCATATTTTGGCTCCGCCCACTTGATATATTGACCCCTTCTATGTACGGGGAACAAGGCAGAATAGCCTCTTCCATAGCTCGAAATGAGCTTCGCAGCCCAGAAACATCTCACAAAGGGCAACATAACCAGCGATGTGTAATAAGGTACAAGGATTGGAACGGATGGATTGGAAATCCAAGTCCCCTTAGTAAATAAGGGACAAGGCTTACCCGCTCCCCCTTGTGGGGATTGGGGAAGCTCTCCGCTTGCTCCCCGCCATTATAGGTGGCGAGCCCGGCTCGAACGGGGACCATACACGCTGGAGGGAGAAATCCCTGGGTCTGTAACTCTACAAATTGGATGTGTAGGACGGAACACTTCTCCCAATCACCGGGCTTAGGGCTACGGGAGCGGGAGGAGGAGCTGCGATGGCCGGCCATGTTGGAATGGATTTTTCCGAGCGCGCTCCGATGGATACTCGCCGTGGGAGGATGGTGTGGTCTGGATCCATGAATCCCCGTCTCTTTAATAGACAGTTTACTTACATGGCAAGGGTGGCTAATGTAAAAATGCCCTGGCTCCTCGCATTCGCTCGACACGTGGAAGATAGCCCTTATTGGGTGAGGAAGCCAAGAAGTGCAACATTTATGGGGAGCCGGATACTACTTAGCGGATATTCGGAATTTGGAGAAGAACCCGCCTTGCAATGCTGAAGACAATCTGCGCGCCGGACTCGTTGTCATTGAAGCCTGGTCGGGGGCTACTGAGGGAGTCCTGGATTAGGGGTTCTCCGGACAGCCGGACTATATCCTTTGGCCAGACTGTTGTACTATGAAGATACAAGATTGAAGACTTCGTCCCGTATCCGGATGGGACTCTCCTTGGCGTGGAAGGCAATCTTGGCAATACGTATATGTAGATCTCCTCCTTGTAACCGACTCTGTGTAACCCTAGCCCCCTCCGGTGTCTATATAAACCGTAGGACAACACACAATCATACCATAGGCTAGCTTCTAGGGTTTAGCCTCTACGATCTAGTGGTAGATCAACTCTTGTAATACTCATATCATCAAGATCAATCAAGCTGGAAGTAGGGTATTACCTCCATCGAGAGGGCCCGAACCTGGGTAAACATCATGTCCCCCGCCTCCTGTTACCATCCGCCTTAGACACACAGTTCGGGACCCCCTACCCGAGATCCCCCGGTTTTGACACCGACACCTTCTATCACAGATCCGATGGCAAGATCTTTGTTGCTAAGAATGAATCATTTCTAGAGAAGAAGTTTCTCTTGAAAGAAGTGAGTGGGAGGAATGTAGAACTTCCTGAGGTAATTGTACCTTCTGCTGAATTGGAAAGTAGTTCATCACAGAAATCAGTTCTAGTGATTCCTACGCCAATTAGTGAGGAAGCTAATGATGATGATCATGAAACTTCAAATCAAGTTACTACCGAACCTCGTAGGTCAACCCAAGTATGGTCCGCACCAGAGTGGTACGGTAATCCTTTCTGGAAGTCATGTTACTAGACCATGACGAACGTACGAACTATGAGGAAGCGATGATGAGCCCAGATTCTGCAAAAAGGCTTGAGGCCATGAAATCTGAGATGGGATCCATGTATGAGAACAAAGTGTGGACTTTGGTTGACTTGCCCGATGAATTTTCACAAAAGGTTTTCGACAAGTTCAAGATGTTGACTACAATGAGATTTTCTCACTCGTAGCGATGCTTAAGTCTGTCCGAATCATGTTAGTAATTGCCACATTTTATGAAATCTGGCAAATGGATGTCAAAACTGCATTCCTTCATGGATTTATTAAAGAAAGGGTTGTTTATGATGCAACAAGAAGGTTTTGTCAATCCTAAAGGTGCTAACAAAGTGTGCAAGCTCCAGCGATCCATCTATGGACTGGTGCAAGCATCTCGGAGTTGGACTATATGCTTTGATAAAGTGATCAAAGCATATGGTTTTATACAGACTTGCGGTGAAGCCTGTATTTACAAGAAAGTGAGTGGGAGCACTACAACCTTTCTGATAAGTATATTTGAATGACATATTGTTGATCGAAAATGATGTAGAATTTTTTGGAAAGCATAAAGGAGTGTTTGAAATGAGTTTTTGAAAGAAAGACCTCGGTGAAGCTACTTACATATTGAGCATCAAGATCTATAGAGATAGATCAAGACGCTTGATATATTTTTCAATGAGTGCATACCTTGACAAGATTTTGAAGTAGTTCAAAATGGAACAGTCAAAGAAGGAGTTCTTGCATGTGTTGCAAGGTGTGAAGTTGAGTAAAGACTCATAACCCGACCACGGCGGAAAATAGAAAGAGAATGAAAAGTCATTCCCTATGCCTCAGCCATAGGTTCTATAAAGCATGCTATGCTGTGTACCAGACCTATTATGTACCTCACCAAGAGTTTGGCAAGAGGGTACAATAGTGATCCAGGAGTTGATCACTGGACATCGGTCAAAATTATCCTTAGTTGAATAACGATATGTTTCTCAGTTATGGAGGTGACAAAAACTTGGTCGTAAAGAGTTACGTCGATGCAAATTTTGACAACGATTTGGATGACTCTGAGTCTCAATCTGGATGCATATTGAAAGTGGGAGAAGTTAGCTAGAGTAGCTCTGTGCAGAGCATTGTAGACATAGAATTTTTTTGCAAAATACATACGGCCCTGAATGTGGCAGACCCGCTGACTAAATTTCTCTCACAAGCAAAACATGATCACTCTTTGAGTGTTAATCACATAGCGATGTGACCTAGAATATTAACTCTAGTAAACCCTCTGGGTATTAGGCACATGGAGATGTTAACTAATCACATAAAGATGTGAAATATTTCGTTAAATCACATGATGATGTGAACTAGATTATTGACTCTAGTGCAAGTGGGAGACTAAAGGAAATATGCCCTAGAGGCAATAATAAAGTTATCATTTATATTTCCTTATATCATGGTAAATGTTTATTATTCATCCTAGAATTGTATTAACCGAAAACTTAGTACATGTGTGAATACATAGACAAACAGAGGGTCCCTAGTATGCCTCTACTAGACTAGCTCATTAATCAAAGATGGCTAAGTTTCCTATCCATAGACATGTGTTATCATTTGATGAACGGGATCATATCATTAGAGAATAATGTGATGGACAAGACCCATCCATTAGCTTAGCACTATGATCGTTTAGTTTATTGATATTGCTTCCTTCCTGACTTATACATGTTGCTATGACTATGAGATTATGCTACTCCCGAATACTGGAGGAACACCTTATGTGCTATCAAATGTCACAACCTAACTGCGTGATCATAAAGATGCTCTATAGGTGTCTCCGATGGTGTTTGTTCAGTTGGCATAGATCGAGATTAGGATTTGTCACTCTGTGTTTCGGAGAGGTATCTCTGGGCCCTCTCGCTAATGCCCATCACTATAAGCCTTGCAAGAAATGTGACTAAATAGTTAGTTACGGGATGATGCATTATGGAACGAGTAAAGAGACTTGCCGGTAACAAGATTGAACTAGGTATCAGGATGCCAACGATCGAATCTCAGGAAAGTAACATACTGATGACAAAAGGAACAACGTATGTTGTTATGCGGTTTGACCGATAAAGATCTTCGTAGAATATGTAGGAGCCAACATGAGCATCCAGGTTCCGCTATTAGTTATTGACTGGAGATATGTCTCGGTCATGTCTACATAGTTCTCGAACCCGTAGGGTCCGTACACTTAACGTTCAATGACGATTTGTATTATGAGTTATGTGTGATGTACCGAACATTGTTCGGAGTCCCGGATGAGATCACAGACATGATGAGGAGTCTCGAAATGGTCGAGATGTAAAGATCAATATATTGGAATGCGATCACTACAAAAAAAGACACATCCGTGACATTTTGGGTTGAACGAAAAAAAATTCTGTCATACTTATGACACTTCTATGACGATAATTGTGACAAAACCCAGTATCATCATAGATGTGGTGGGCTCCAACTTCTATGACAAAAAAATCATGATAGAAAATGGGATTTTCGTCCTGGGCAGGCTGGAGACATAGTTGCATGACATTCTTTGGGTCGTCCATGACAGAAAAAACCGTGGTAGAAGCGAGGTCGAGGAAAATTTTAGGGAGTTCCCGGTTACGTTGGGTGGTTGGGGGCCGAGCGATGCGCGTGTGTAAGAGGCATTGGGATCTAACTGAACCCGAGCGAGGCATTGGGCTCTAACTGAACCCGAGAGATTGCACGGCAGGCTACGCGTTACTAAACCCGAGTGATTCCTTCGCTACTGCTGCTAACTGAAGCCGATCGATGCTGCCTCTGGATGAACAGTGAGCATTGCTGGGGGTTTGGATGAACAGTTCCCGGTGGGGTGGTTGAACAGGACACTGTGGTGTTGCCTCTGGATGAACAGGACCCCGATCGATCGAGTCGGTTGGAGCTGGATGAACAGGACCCCGTGGAGGGCTAGATGAAGAGGACCACCCTGTTGAAGGCTGGATGAACAGTAGATGGTGGAGGGCTCGATGAACAGTAGCCCGTGGAGGGTGGTTGAACAGGAGCTCGTGTAGAGGGTTGGTTGAATAGTAGCCAGTGGAGTAGCGTGTGGTGGACGTTGGATGAACAGGAGCTCGTGGATGAATAGTCGCAGGTGCAGGCTGGAGGATATCGACGGTGGAAGAACAGTAGCCCGTGGAGGCTGGAGGGGGTCGATGGTGGAGCTGAACAGTATCCCGTGGAGTTTCGTTTTGTGGTACGCCACACACCTCCCGATGAACAGGACCCCCGTTTCTACCGTAGCGCTCCAACACAAGTCTGTTTCCTCCGTTTTGCGGTACGCCACACCCCTCCCGATGAACAGGACCCCCGTTTCGACTGTAGGAGGTCTGTTTCCTCCGTTTTGTGGTATGCCAGACCCCTCCAGATGAAAAGGATGCCGTTTCGACCATGGCCGGTCGAACACAAGGCCGTTTCCTCCGTTCTGCGGTACGCCAGGCCTCGTTTCCATCGGTTGTTCCATCCAAGCCCTCCCGATGAACACGAAGACGCATTCCGTTCCGACCCAGTCGGTTGGCTCCCCATGAACATGACGACGGTGTTGTTTCTCCGTTCCGACCCATCCATGTACACGAGGCATGGCCGTACGTATGTGCGAGTAGGCGTTCGAGACACTACACGTATGTACGTACGTGGCCGTATTTTCTTTCTTGCACACTGGCCATTGTACGTATGTGTACATGCTACGTGTGCACCTCTACTACGACACGTGCGCGCCTCTACATCGACCAGTATGTACGTACACGTTCGCGACCAGAATGACAACGCTATGTATGGTTCGACCAGGTGGGTCCCGATTGCCAGGCACTTCCTTGCGTGCAAAGATGTAGATGGTGGGTCCCAGCAGTCAGGGGCGAATCATATTTTTTTGCCCAGACGCACTTCTTTGCATGCGAAGATGTTACTGGTAGGTCCCAACAGTTAGGGGGGAAATGCTTTTTTCGCTAAATACGGTTTCCCGTCCAGTGGGTCCCTGCTGTCAGGTGGAGGAATCATTGTTTTCCGTGTAATAAGGAGGCACTTCCTTGTAGCGGCCATGGACCCAGCTGTCAGCCTCTCCATGTACAGTCCACGTGCGATGGAAGCCGTACCTTGACCACGCTGACCACGCCGCCGAGAGCACCAGGGCGGTGGACGACGACGAGGCCTAGGAAGGGGATGACGCAGAGCCCAGGAAGATGCGGCAGTGGATGCCCACGCGTAGAGGAGTATGAGGGTTCACTAGTTCGCTGCGGTGTGAGGCTGCCATCGCCGCAGAATAACAGGGGGTGTGGGTGGGTAGAGGGATGGCCTGGCCAGCGGTGGGAGTAGTAGGGGGTGGTGAGGCCTCCGCGGCATCGTAGCCGGTCACGGGAGGCAGGAGCACGAGGCACAACCGGCGCTGGTTTGAGTGGCTGGAGCAAGAAGACCAGAGGTTGAAGAAGCACTACGGCCGTTGGATGGACATCGTACGGTCACTGGACTAGAATCGTGCAGATTGACTAAGTTGACAAAGCCCTCCGTCCCCGTCAGCTTAGTAGGCCCACAAGTCAGCCTCCCACTATACTAGGTCCTAGCTAGCAAGGGGAGTATTCATTTTTTTGTGCGTAATAAGGAGGCACTTCCTTGCATGCGAAGATATAGCTGGTGGGTCCGAGATGTCAGCGGCGGTAACGTTATTTTCGCGAAATACAGAGGCCCTTTCGGTGGGTCCTAGATGTCAGGTGGAGGAATCATTATTTTGCACGTAATAAGGAGGCATTTCCTTGCGAGCGGCCGTGGACCCAGCTGTCAGCCTCTCCATGTACAGTCCACTTTAGATGCATGTCGGTCATTGACCACATTGACCAGGCCGCGCCGAGAGCACCAGGGCGGTGGACGACGGTGAGGCCTAGGAAGGGAACGACACGGAGCCAGGGAAGACTCGGTAGTTGTTTCCCACGCGGAGGGGAGTACGACTGTACGATGGTTTACTGGTTCGTCTGCCGTCGCTAGAGAATAACAGCAGGTGCGGTGAGTAGAGGGATGGCTAGGCCAGCGATGGGACTACGGTGGGGCGGTGAGGCCTGTGCGGCAGCATAGCCGGCCGCGGGAAGGAGGGAGAAGGCAGTCCCACCAGCGCTTGTTTGAGCGGCTGGAGCAGAAAGAGCAGAGAGTGAAGAAGCACGATGGCCGTTGGATGGACATCCAATAGCCACTGCTTGTGCGTCAACCTTTTTTTTGGAAAGCCTCAAATCTGTGGAAAACAACATACAGCCCATTTGCCATTATTTCTAATAATTTACAGCCCATTTGCTAATTCTTAAGGTTTCTTTGGAGCCCATATTCTTTTTGTTAGCATTACAGCCCAGATTGTGGTCACGGTTAAAAAATTATACGAAATTTTGCATATTTCGGTGCGGCCCCAACTATTTTTAATCCCGAGATTTCGAGTCACATTCAAACTGATTTTCAAAATAAAGGTACATCAATATAAAATCCAACAAATTGTCCACCCATAAAATTAAATGCAATTTAAAATCTCAAAATGAAAAAAAAGAAATTTGAAACTAATTGCCGGTTTGATGTGTTTTAAAAATGTACAGCCCATTTTCTCATTAATGATAGGCCATTTTCTCGGCCAGCCGAATGAAGCTCTCCTCGTCTTGAAAGATTTGCAGCCCAACAGGCGTCACAAAGCGACTTACTTGGCAAATCACAAAAAAACTGGGCTGTGGCCGTGGACCCAGCTGCATCCGTGGACCTAGTTCTCAGCCTCTCCACGTATAGTACTCTTCCGATGGAAGTCGGTCATTGACCACATTGACCACGTCGCGCCGAGAGGACCAAGGCGGCCGATGACGGTGAGGCCTAGGAAGGGGACGACACGGAGCCGGGGAAGACGCGGCAGTGGATGCCCATGCAGAGAGGAGTACGAGAGTTCACTGGTTCGGCTGCAGTGTGAGGCTGCCGTCGTTGTAAAATAGTAGGGGGTGTGGGTGAGTAGAGGAATGGCATGGCGAGCGGTGGGAGTAGTAGGGGGCGGTGAAGCCTCCGCGGCATCATAGCCGGCCACGGGAGGCAGGAGCACGAGGCACGACCGGCGCTGGTTTGGGCGGCTGGGGCAAGAAGACCAGAGATTGAAGAAGCACTACGGCCGTTGGACGAACATCGTATGGTAACTGGAGCTAGAATCGTTCATATTGACTAAGTTGACAAAGCCCTCCGTCCCCGTCAACTTGGTAGGCCCACAAGTCAACCTCCCACTATGCTGGGTTCCAGCTGGCTAGGGGAGTATTCATTTTTTTGTGCATAATAAGGAGGCACTTCCTTGCGTGCGAAGATATAGCTGGTGGGTCCGAGCTGTCAGCGGCGGTAACGTTATTTTCGCGAAATACATAGGCCCTTCCGGTGGGTCCCAAATGTCAGCTGGAGGAATCAAAGACTTGAGCAGGTGTACAGAACAAGCTAGTGTACCAGTAAAGAGACGTTGCTGAGTTTTAGAGAAAAGAGAGACGTGCTCTTGTAGCTGGTTCGAATCCAAACCTAGACTATGACTATATAAGGTGCTATGCTACTCTGCAAGTAATGAAACTAACATATCCAACGTTCGCTTCTCCTCTTCTCTACTTACTCTGCCTAGCATCAGAAGCTCTGGCTGAAGCAACCATGTCCGCTGGCGGCTCATCCACCTGCTCTTCAGCAGACAACAACCAGACATCTGCCAAGTCGCCGCCCGTACCATCGCCCGTGGGTCTCATAACACACCCGCCGGCATGCGCACCACAGCCGGTTTCTCATCGCAACCCGATGCCGTTGGTGTGGTGCCACTGCTGCAAATCACGCAGAGTCATCCGTCGCGTCTCAACCACAATCCTCAACCATGGCCGAGTCTTCTACAAATGCCCAAATCATGGGGTAATAATATGTTTAAGTGTTGTTCTGTTGTTTTCAGTTGCTGATTTTTTTAATAGTTTGGTTGATGATCTTCCAATTTAATTCGTGCAAAAAAGGGAAGATTCGTGTGATTTGTATTTGTGGGAAGTTTCTGATGTGGGGGAGTGCAACTACGCTGATTATTTGGTTAGCCGAGGAATCCCAATACCAGCAGGTTGGGGTGTTGGACAAGTAACTGAAGGAACGGCAAAAGAGGAAGATGCAGAGCAGAAGGTTAAAGATGCAATTCCTCTGATCATGGCCAGGAAACCGCTGCTGAACGGCCTTGACAGCAATGAGGACATGAAAGAGCTTGTGAAGATAATGGGCAAAATCGATGTGCTGTGTAGGATGATTGTCTCTTTATTTGCAGTGTATGTAGCACTCGTGATGTATTCGGTGGCTATGACATGAGCACTTTGCTGAAACTAGTAATGAATGAAACCTGTGTAGTAGGTTGCGCGTAGTGTTGTGAACATCTAATGATTTCTATTAACGAAAATCAAGGGGTATCCCCTTTTGCTCATAAATAAATAAATAGCAGAGGCCCTTTTGGTAATAAATAAATAAATTAGCAGAGGCCCTGTCGGATCAGCTTTGTTCTTGTTCGAAGAGGTCGAGCAAATTGCAGTCCAACAGTAAACTATGTCATCAAATTCAAGTTTCACAGCCAAATATGAGTACAACTAAACATCAATGTCAGCATGTTTTAGTCGTCATACAATCACCAAACACAAATCAGCATACATAACAAGTGATGTTCTCACAGGAAAATACTAAACAACATGTTCATCAGGTTTCAGTTGTCATAGCAAACACAATTTCACATAGTAGATAAAAAAAACATCTTCTGACAGGCAAATACGACAACAGCAATGTAATCGTCATCCGCAGCAGCAGCGTCAACATCTTCGCCATGTGTATTAGTCTGAATCGTAATTCCCCATGGTGTCATCTTCTTCTTCGTCCTCGATCGTTGGCTTCTTCTTGATCAACTCTTGTATGTCCACAACACGACAGGAAATCTTTTTGCCGCCGTCATTGACGTGATGGTTCTCAAAGATATTAGGAACATCTATGTTATCTTGTACATCAGGAGCAGTGTAAGCATCATCTTGTTGTGCAACTTCATTAAACGAATTCCTCTGCTCAAACCTTTGAAATACTCTCCATTCACCGCTACGTGCAAATGTGTCTTCCAAGAAAAATATATGTGTTGCTTGATTTGCCAAAATAAAAGGATCATTGGTCTGGTATGCCGCCTTGACATTGATGGATTTGAAATAATCATTAGCTCCGAGTTTTGCAATCCTGGAAAACAAGTTATACCAACGACAGCACAATAGAACAACACACCGATGATCCTCGAAACTGGAGATATACTACAACTGAACAATGTCTGTTATGTTAGCATACATTTCAGTTGTCTCTTTGTCAAACATATGCATGCTCATGATGGCACTGTTTTGTGTCTTCCTGCCTTCGTCTCGTGCAAGGGTGTTGTAGCGCACATCTCCAACAACGCAAGATTCATAATGTCTTACCCGAGTACCAGGACCTATTGCTAGTGAGTAAAGGGCATCATCAACTGCCTGCCCATCCTCCCGCCTCTTCTTAACCTATGGTTAGAAAATGGACAAGCTGATCATCTTATGTACTCAATATATTAAAAAACTGACAGTGCAATTCAAAAGCTTACATGGCTCTGGAACCATTTCGCAAATCCTGCCATAACCAGTTTGTCAATGTTTCTTGGATTTTGCGGAAGTAACTCCTTTTTGTAGATGTTGCACAACATAGTAATCACGCCAAACATCTAAATATATAAGAATGTGCTACAAGTTTAGTAGATTACGATGTATAAGCTGCAGTACTTAGCACTTACTTGAGGTAGTATCTAAGGATAGTTATTCAACACATACCAAACCATTTTGTCCAAATCTTTAGGTTTGTCCTCTTGTCGACTCTTCCCTGTAACTTGAACAGAATAATCCAAAGCATTGAGTCCAGGATTGTCTTCACCCACCTCTTTGCTAAGCTGATCAGCTGTTTCAATGTATTTTGAGCAAAATGTCAACGCTTCTGTAGCAATGTAGGCCTCTGCAATGGAACCCTCGGGTCTAGCTCTGTTCCTAACATAGCCCTTGAAAGTGCCTAGTCGCCTTTCAATAGGGTACATCCAGCCATACTGTACTAGACCTCTAAGTAGTGCCTCATTAGGTAGATGAACAGTCAGATGCACCATCACATCAAAGAAGGCTAGAGGATATATCTTCTCAAGGTCGCATACACTGGTAGAAAAAGGGCCTATAGTCCCGGTTCATAAGGGCCTTTAGTCCCAGTTCCTAAACCGGGACTAAAGTGTCGGTACTAATGCCCCGACCCTTTAGTCCCGGTTCAATCCAGACCCGGGACTGATGGGCCTCCACGTGGGCAGTGCGCAGAGCCCAGTCAGGAGACCCTTTGGTCCCGGTTGGTGGCACCAACCGGGACCAATAGGCATCCACGCGTCAGCATTTCTGTGGCTGGGGTTTTTTTTTTGAAAGGGGGGGGGGTTGGGGGTTCTGGGGGTTAATTTAGGTGTTTCATATATTGTGTTAGCTAGCTATAATTAATAGAGAGAAGTGTCCTCTCTTATGTCCGTGCTTGGTCGACGCTACGTACTATACATACGTATAGAGAGGACTAGACACGCTGGCTAGCTAGTAAGAAAACGAAGGAAACAGAAGATCGTCATGAACATATATGCATACAGAGAAGTGATATCGACCACCTCTCCTTCTCCGAGAGATTGGTCGAACAACAAGTTCTCGTATATCTATCTGATATTACCGGCTACATATATACAATAATTATCTCTTACAAATATAATCATACGGACTCAGGGTCCACATAGAATTCTTCGTCTTCAGGGATCACGTGGTCAAGAAAGAATGCCGCCAATTCCTCTTGAATTGCTCGCATGCGAGCTGGTGCTAGGAGTTCATCCCGCTTCCGAAACATCTAATTTGATGAAGGGGGTCAATACATATATATATAAATGAATGAAACTCAACACAAATGATGGTAATAAAATAAATTTGTGAATGTTGTTATTTACATACTTCATATTGTTCGTTAGAGTACCCGCCCCGCTCACAGGTCGTGTGGCGGATGGACTCGCAGATGTAGTATCCACAGAAATCATTCCCTTGTTCCTGCCACAACCACTTTACAAGAAATAGAGGTCAATCAAACTGATAAGCAAGAATGCTAAATGGTATTGATGAAACTAGCACTTGAATCACTAGGAGATGCGCGGAACATGCTACTATAGTACTTACTTCAGGGGTCTAAATTCCAGCTCCTTCGGCAGTCCCGGAACTGTTTTGGTGAATTTTCTCCAAACCCTGCCGGACAAAGAAAACAATTACTTGATATCAGGAAATGAACAAAGTTGCTGATATGGTGGATAATGATCGATTTAACTTACTTCTGGAGTATTTGAGTCATGTATGCATAGTCCTGGGGATCTTTTCGTTTTGAGTCTAAGACGGTTACTAGTCCCTGCTCAAGCTTAATCTCTAGGAGAATATAGTGGAAACTGCACACACATGCATAACTCATGAATTACATTACTATAACCTTGACTAATATATAAGGGAAACCGAATACGCACAAGACAGTAACACTCACCTGAAGTTGTAAGGAAAGAGTATTATATCTTTGTTTTGATTTATTACGAACGATCGTAGCAAGTTGGCCTCGGTAGCTGCGGCATGAAGTTTAACCTGAGTTGCATCTATGAGATATGTGTTAGTGAACCCAATATCACCGACTTGTCTTTTCTTCAATTCAGCGATCTTCAATCTGCATAATATAGTGAGGATGATTATAAATACATGCAATGAAAGAGCTAAGCTATATAGAGAAACTTAATGACAGAAGTAGTACTACTTATAGACAGTAGCAGGCGACCGTTGTTTTATCGAGGGCCAATTGATTGAAAAACTGATAGAACTCCTCAAATGGAACATGCAACAGATCAATTCCAACGAGGTCATGCTCCTTTTTAACTTTCACATACAAAGTACTCCTCCCCCCAGAGTCTCTGCAGATTTTCAAGTACCAATCATGCAATCTTCGCATCATCGTTGATAGAGATCTTTCATCTTTGAAGAGAGGCTTCCC
Organism: Triticum urartu; assembly: GCF_003073215.2. Classification (NCBI taxonomy): domain Eukaryota; kingdom Viridiplantae; phylum Streptophyta; class Magnoliopsida; order Poales; family Poaceae; genus Triticum; species Triticum urartu. The sequence continues at coordinate 73,350,774 of NC_053026.1, read as the reverse complement.
GTACTCGTATCTTTGTATCTGCACGTCCATGGGTTCATAATGTACTTTGTCAGGCAGGTAATCTGCAAGATTGCTATAACCGGGCACCATCCTCGGATCATTAGCGATGTTGTGGCTAGGCACCTTGAGCGGGGGGCACGATTGCTTCGCTTGTTCGCCGAGATGGGCAATTTGTTTCCTAGCTCGTCGTTCTTTCAGCCTTTGATCACTGACAGTACTTCCTGACCGCTCCGCTTCGGCAAATTCCTTTCCAATAATGCGGTCATAGTTTCCTTTCGGTGGATCAGACTTCAGTGGTTTTGTCAGGGCAGCCAGAGTGCGCTGCACTTTCACCCGATCTACCTTCGCCTCCGGAGGTGGATGTTTCTTTGCTTTCACCCCTTCAAAGAAGTTCCTCACTTCTTCTCGCACGATCTCGGCGTTCTCCTCCAGGGTCCTCTCATATGGTAACTTCTCTGGAGTCTTCAGAGAAGGACCGAATCTGTATGTCCTCCCGCCTCTGGTTGTACTGCTAGACGCCGACCGAGCAGATGGAGCGGTTGTCTTCTTTACTTGCTTAAGAGGCGGAGGAGAAGGACTACGACGCGCCGGAGCAGCTGGAGCGGCGGCAGGTCTCTTCCGCTCTTGCTGACGAGGCGGAGAACGAGGAGGCTGGCTGCTCGGGCGCGTCGGCGCAGGCGGAGAAGGAGGCGGAGTGCCGCCACGCGCCGGAGAAGGAGCCGGCCGAGGGCCCTGATCGTCACTCGCCGGAGGAGGAGGCGGTGGAGGCGGAGTGCCCTGACTCGCCGGAGGAGAAGGAGGAGGCGGTGGCGTCCAGTTCGGAAGGTTGATGAGCTCCTTCCGCCATAGGCATGGAGTCTTCAGAGCAGACCCCAGCCGAGTCTCCCCTTCACCGGTAGGGTGGTCAAGCTGGAGGTCCTCAAATCCCTCCGTTATCTCATCCACCATCACCCTAGCATATCCTTCTGGAATCGGCCGGCAGTGAAAAGTTGCGCCGGGTTCAGTAGGATAAACAGAGCCAACAGCCGCCTTGACCTTCAAATTCATCCATTGCGTCATAAGGTGGCAATTTTGAGACTCCGTTATAGCACCCACGGGATAGCTGGCAGGAGCCGTCAAGGCATGCTCCGGCTGAAGCAACTCGGTGGAAGCCACGCTGCTTCTGCGCTGAGATGGCGGGGTAGCTTCGGGGGAGGCTTCGGCAGTACGTTTGCTACGATTTGCTTCTCGTTCCTCTATCGCGTCTACCCTTGCTTGCAGCGCCTGTATTTGGGTCTGCTGCACTTTTTTCCTCCTCTCATGGGATTTGTAACTGCCTGCGTCCGAAAACCCAACCTTCCACGGAATGGAGCCTGGCGTGCCTCATGTCCATCCAGGGTGCTCAGGATTCCCGAGGGCCATTGTGAGCTCGTCGTTCTCTCTGTCTGGAAAGAACGTCCCTTCCCGCGCTGCTTCGATATACTGCTTAAGCTTACTGACTGGTATGTCCATTTGATCGTTCGTCCAAATGCACTTCCCTGTTACAGGGTCCAGGGTTCCGCCAGCCCCGAAGAACCAAGTCCGGCAACGGTCTGGCCAGTTAATTGTCTCTGGTTTGATCCCTTTATGAACCAGATCATTCTCAGTCTTGGACCACTTAGGCCGGGCTACGAGGTAGCCACCTGACCCCGTGTGATGGTGAAGCTTCTTCTTCGTAGCATTTTGCTTGTTTGTCGCCGACATCTTCTTACTCTTTTCTGATGTCTTGTGGGCCACAAATGCGGGCCAGTGATCTCTGATCTTCTCATATCTGCCCTTGAATTCTGGTGTCTCATTATTTTCGACAAACTTATTCAACTCTTTCTTCCACCTCCTGAATAGTTCTGCCATCCTCTTCAGAGCAAAAGACTTGATTAATTTCTCTTTAACTGGGTTCTCTAGATTATCCTCAGGCGGTAGGGTGAAATTTGACTTCAGCTCATTCCAAAGATCATTTTTCTGCATATCATTGACATAAGACACCTCAGGGTCTTCTGTAGCCGGCTTAAACCATTGCTGGATGCTTATCGGGATCTTGTCCCTAACCAGAACCCCGCACTGAGCAACAAATGCACTCTTTGTCCGGAGGGGTTCAATAGGTTGGCCGTCGGGCGCGATTGCTATGATCTCAAACTTTTCATCCGAGCTCAACTTTTTCTTCGGGCCTCGTCTCTTTACTGAAGTTGTGCTCGATCTGGAGGGCTAGAAAAAAGAACAAAGACTTAATTAATATGTGTACATACCAAAACAATGAATGCATCAATCAGCTAGTCAGCATAGGCTTAACTAATATATATACCTGGCCGGACTCGGTTCGGTCACCGGAGCCGTCATCACGGTCTCCTTCTTGCACCAGCATTTGGTCACCGGAGCCGTCCTCATGTTCTTCTTCTTGCAACGGCATTAGGTCACCGTAGCCAGCTTGTTCACCCTCTCCTTCCAGACCATCGGTTTCGTTGAGAAACAACGAGATGGCATCACTTCCTTCTGCGATTATGTCCCTCAACAACGCTTCTTTTGTTGCTTCGTCTAGGGCGGTGTCCATAGTTTCTACAAATATTTACAACATGGCAATTATTATTCAAACATGAAAGATGGATATATTAGTGCCAAACGTAGAACTAGCTACCTAATCATAGTAAGCTATCGGGAGGGGGTATATATCGACAACGACGACACTACATCTATGTCCCTCGACGACCCTCATTGCCGATAAAAAAAAGAGGAAGAAGAAGAAAAAAAAGAGGAGAAGAAAGAATAGAGGAGAAGAACTCCTCTATTCTTTCTTCTCCTCTTTTTTTCTTCTTCCTCTTCTTTTTTTATCCTCTTCTTCCTCTCATGTTCGAGAGGATCGCCGAGCGGTCGGGAGGTTTCCGAGTCTCAAAGGATTCAACAAAACCATGTCTTCATCATTAGGCGAAAGTAACATGTGCATGATGGTACGAAGCTCTTCAAAGTTGTTCTGGAATGGAGTCCCAGATAGGATAATTCGCTATTTGGTACAAAGTTCAGAAAGAGCCTTCCAAATATCGCTATTTGGAAGGCCTTTGCTGAATTCGTACCAAAAGACGGATTATTCTATCCGGGACTCCATTCCAGAACAACTTTGCAGAACTTCGTACCAACATGCCCTGGTTTCTTCCGACTAATGATGAAGGCATGGATTTCTTCAATACTTTGACACTAAGAAACCTCTCTCGACCCCTTGGCGATCCTCGACCCCTCGAACCCTCGACGACCCTGGAACCCTCGACCCCTAGACGACCATCTTCTTCCTCTCATGTTCGAGAGGATCGCCGAGGGGTCGGGAGGTTGCGTAGTGTCAAAGGATTCAACAAAACCATGTCTTCATCATTAGGCGAAAGTAACATGTGCATGATGGTACGAAGCTCTTCAAAGTTGTTCTGGAAAGGAGTCCCAGATAGGATAATTCGCTTTTTGGTACAAAGTTCAGCAAGAGCCTTCCGAATATCGCTATTTGGAAGGCCTTTGCTGAATTCGTAACAAAAGGCGAATTATTCTATCCGCGACTCCATTCCAGAACAACTTTGCAGAACTTCGTACCAACATGCCCTGGTTACTTCCGGCTAATGATGAAGGCATGGATTTCTTCAATACTTTGACACTAGGAAACCTCTCTCGACCCCTCGGCGATCGTCGACCCCTCGAACCCCCGATAAAAATTAAGAAGAAGAAGAAGAAGAAGAAGAAGAAGAAGAAGAAGAAGAAGAAGAAGAAAAGAGGAGAAGAAGAAAGGAATAGCTAGAGGAGAAGAAGAACTGACAAAGTCTTCTCCTCTATTCCTTCTTCTTCTCCTCTTTTTTTTCTTCTTCTTCCTCTTTTTTTCCTTTTCTTTTTTTTCTCCTCTTCTTCCTCTTCTCTTCTTCTCCTTCTTCGGGTAAGCCCTAGTTTCCCGACCACTCGACGACACTCTCAACATGCCCTTGTTCCCGATAAAAGAAAGAAGAAGAAGAAAAAAGAAGAGAAGAAAGAATAGAGGAGAAGAACTTCTTCTCCTCTATTCTTTCTTCTCCTCTTTTTATTCTTCTTCTTCCTCTTCTTTTTTTCTCTTCTTCCTCTCCTCTTCTTCTCCCTCTTCCCCGCCTCTCTCATGAATGTTCGCCGTCCCCCCCCCCCTCGACCCCTCGACGACCCTCGTTCCTGATAAAAAAAGAAGAGGAAGAAGAAGAAAAAAGAAGAGTAGAAAGAATAGAGGGGATCTTTTTTTATCCTCTTCTTCCTCTCCTCTTCTTCTCCCTCTTCTTCCCCTTCTTCCCCGCCTCTCTCATGAATGTCCGACATTCTTGACCCTCGACCCCCTAAACTAGTTCTCGACCCTCGACCCCCTAAATATCCATATATGAACAAAAATTTCTACAAATGAAAATAACCTAAAAAAATCATATGATCATCTATGAACAAAAAAAACATCATTTGATCATCTATCATCTATGAACAAAAAATTCATCATTTGATCATCTATCATCTATGAACAAAAATATTCCTAGATACATAAAAAATTTCTACAAATGAAAATAACCTAAAAAAATCATATGATCATCTATAAACAAAAAAAATATCATTTGATCATCTATCATCTATGAACAAAAAAATCATCATTTGATCATCTATCATCTATGAACAAAAATATTCCTAGATACATAAAAAATTTCTACAAATGAAAATAACCTAAAAAAATTTGCAAAGGGAGGGCGCCGGCGGCCGGACCAAGCTAAGGAGAGGTCGGCGGCGAGGATGGCGTCGGGGAAGGGGTGCGGAAGACGGCGACGGGGGCTGGCCGGGGCGGCGCGCGTCGGGGCAGGGGCGGGACGGGGCAGGGGCCCGCGCGACGGCCGGCGACGGCGAGGGCGCGGGCGAGGGCACGCGACGGCGAGGGCGCGGGCGACGGCGGGCGACGGCGAGGGCGCGGGCGACGACGGGCACGGGCGAGGCGACGGCGACGGCGGGGCAGCCTGGCGGCGTCGGCGTCGGGGCGGCAACTGCGAGAGACGAGAGTGAAAATTTCCAAAGTGTGAACTTATATAGCAAAGCCTTTAGTCCCGGTTTTTGACACAACCCAGGACTAAAGGTGGGCATTAGTCCCGGTTGGTGCGACGAACCGGGACCAAAGGCCAATTTTCGGCAGCCGAAAGGGCGGGAAGCGAAGGCCATTGGTCCCGGTTGGTGGCACCAACCGGAACTAAAGGGGGGCAATGGTCACGGTTGGTGCCACGAACCGTGACCAATGCCCCCTTTAGTCCCGGTTGGTGCCACCAACCGGGACCAATGGCCTTGTGCTGCATCGCTAGCTGAAGTTTAGTCCGACATCGCTAGCTGAAGGGCGCCGGCACTTGTTTATAAGCACTGCTGTGCCTCCCCATTCGAGCTCCTCTCTAATGCAGGCTTTCGGGCCTAAACTTGTTACTGCCTGTGGGCCTATTGGGCCTCTACGGGCCTGAATCCTGGCCATGTAGGGTTTGTAGTCGTATTCAGGCCGTGCAGGCCCAGTAGGTGGCATTTTTTTTGGTTTTTTCTTTTTTATTTCTACATTTTTTGGTTTTTTATTTTTTTTATTTCTACTTAAAACTAAATACATACAGTTTTTTAGTGATTTCTTTTTGCTTTTAGGTCACAAAAATTATAAACTTTCTGTTAGTGCCATTAGTTTTAAATTTTGAATAGTTTAAACTTGAATTTTAAAAAAGTTGTGTGAATCACTAGTTTATGAATAACTTTACTATAAAAATAGAATTTTTTTCTATTTATTTTTTATTTATGCTTACAACTAAATACTTATAGTTTTTTAGTGATTTCTTTTTGATTTTAGGTCACAAAAAGTTATAAACTTTCTGTTAGTGCCATTAGTCACAAAAAGTGCATATTTTCTAATCTTTCTAATCTTCAAGCGCATTGCATCCATCTTGATCTTGTGATCATCGACGACATCCGCAACATGCAACTCCAATATCATCTTATCCTCCTCAACTTTTTTTATTTTTTCCTTCAACAAATTGTTTTCTTCTTCAACTAAATTTAACCTCTCGACAATAGGGTCGGTTGGCATTTCCGATTCACATACATCCTAGATAAATAAAATCTATGTCACGTTGGTCGGCATAATTTTCATAAACAATAAATGAACCAATAGTTATAAAGATAATATACATACCAAATCCGAATCATAGACAGGACGAGGGCCGACGGGGGCGGATACCAAAACCATCGCACTATATAAGATGCAATAATAAATGTAAGAAAATGATACTAGTATCTATCTAAACATAGAAGTAAGAATATTTTTCCTTTCAGAAAGAAGATAAGAACAAGAGGCTCACCACGGTGGTGCCGGTGATGAGATCGGCGCGGGTGATCGACGGCGGTGAAGACGGGGACGGGGCGTGACGGACCGCTAAATCTAGAGAAATCTCGAGGAAAATGGATCTTGGAGGTCGAGCTTCGAGAGGAGAAAGCTTAAGTAGTGTGGCTCGGGCATTCCATCGAACACCTCATGTGCATAGGAGGTGAGCTAGAGCACCACAAAGCCCTCTCCCCCTCGGCCAGAAAAAACAGAGCACTGTGCTCTGCTCTTGCGCGAGGGGGTATATATAGGCACCTCATTGGTCCCGGTTGATGACATGAACCAGGACTAAAGGGAAGCCTTTGGTCCCGGTTCAAGCCACCAACCGGGACCAATGGTGGTGGGCCAGGAGCGAGGCCCATTGGTTCCAGTTCTTTCCACCAACCGGGACCAAAAGGTCTAGATGAACCGGGACCAATGGCCCACGTGGCCCGGCCGGCCCCCTGGGCTCACGAACCGGGACGAATGCCCAGATTGGTCCCGGTTCTAGACTGAACCGGGACTAATGGGCTGTGCCGGCCTGGACACAAGCCCTGTTTTCTACTAGTGATAGGATAGTTGGTATCTTGTCTCTAAGACGCTCCAAAGCATCTATCCTGATATTTCTACTACAGAGTTCCCTGAAGAATTGTCCCAACTCTGCAACTGCTCTGTATAAGTCAGGGCGGCCCAATCCTCTAAGGATAACAGGTAAACCCTTTGAAGTAGGATGTGGTAGTCGTGAGTTTTCAACCCTAGTACCTTGTTTCCATCTGCACTAACTCTCCATTCAGGGTTGGAAGCAAATCCATATGGCAATCTCACGCGTAACAGGACCTCGCATAAGTCTTTTCTTTTTACCTTGTCCAAGATGTACACAGCTGGTGCCATATCCCGTGGTTTACATTCATCTTGCACCTGCAAATCTTGTCTGATACCCAGGTGTGTCAAATCAATCCTAGATTTTAAGGTATTTTTCCCGATGTGCATGACATCAAGATTATGTCGCAGATCCAAATCTTTCCAATACTCCAAGTCCCACAAAGTGGACCTGCGGGTAAACAATAATCTCTCTTCTTCCCTGCTACGCTTCCTTTTCCCGCTACCATTACCAGGATGGTTTCCTGGTGTAATATGCCTGACCTTCTCTAATTCCACTGCAACTCATCGGTGGTGAGCCTCCTTGGCGCATCACGGTTTTCATGCTTTGCATTAAACACATGTCTTCGGTATTTTCTAGGATGCGGCTTGTCCTTGGCAAGGAAACGGCGGTGTCCAATGTAACAGATCTTGCTAAGTATTGTGTATGATAGCGGATTCCTGTCACAGCAAACACATGCATTGTAACCATGTGTCATTCACCCTGACATAGTGCCCAAAGCCGGATAATCATGGATGCACCAAATTATAATAGCACGCAGAAAGAAATCAGCTGGTGGGCTGCTATATAGGTCTCGAGTGAGAACACCCCTCCATAGATGTTGAAGTTCCTCCACAAGAGGCTCCATGAACAAATCAAAATCCTTTCCACGACTTTTTGGGCCTGGGACGAGCAAGGCCATCATGTAGTTTGATTGTTTGGTGCAGACATTTGGAGGCATGTTGTAACGGATAACAAGCACTGGCCACATGATATATGTGGCGCTCTAGTGGCCAAATGGGTTAAATCCATCTGAAGCTAAGCCAAGTCTAATGTTTCTCGGGTCAGCAGCAAACTTTTCATGTTTCTGATTGAAGCTTTTCCACTCACTACCATGTGATGGATGGCCCATTACATTCTGATCTCTGTACTCCTGGTTCCTGGAATTCCACAGTGCATCCTCTCTTGTTTCAGCATCATGAAACAACCTCAGCAATCTTGATGTAATTGAAAATGTCTCACAACATTATGAGGAATCCTCTTCACAGCATCACCATCTTTCCATCTTGATGATTTGCATTTCGGGCATTCACTTAAGTTGGCATAATCCTTCCGGAACCGAAAACAATTATTCTTACAAACATGGATCATATCATATCTAATTCCAACTGCATGATGGAAATTCTTCATTTTACTGTAGGTGTGTGGCAGCTCAGACGCATCTGGGAAAGCTTTGGGAAAGCAGCCAACATCGCATCGAATGATTTGTTGGTCATCCGCTCAGATGACTTCACCTGAAGAAAGGTGACCATAGCTGAGAATACTGACAGCTTATTTCCTCGGGTGATAGCCATGTTGCATTGTTCCAACATGCGGGCCCACTATTTTTCTTCTGCAGGTGGAAGTTCATGGAATGCGCGAGCATTTCGTAGCATTGTTTCAATGTTGGTCAAACTAATTGGCTCCGCCACCACCTCCTCCTCCTCCTCTTCCACCTGTGCATCAGGAAGTTCAAGATGGTGATCTGCTGATTCAACGTAGTCAATACCATTGACATTCACTGCTTCACCATGATGAACCCACCTAGTATATGTGACTGACATCCCATACAAGTGTAGATAATTTTGCACAATTGACTGGGGTCATGTAACTAAATTCATACAACTGCTACACGGGCAAAGAACATCTGATTTTGGACCACCGTACTCTGCTCTGATAAAGTTCATGAAGTTTTCAACCCCCTCGACATATGAAGTGGAGAATCTTCGAGCAGAAGTTATCCACATCATGTTCATATGTTAAACATACAAATTAGTTCTTCTACTAGATATTATAGGAAAAACATATATGCTTTTTTATGAAGTCCAGAAAAAAATACCTAGGTCGATGTCTAAAGCTGTGGAAAGATATTTGGATGAGCAGATCTAAGTAACAATATATATGTCAAGCTAATTCAGCAAACAGATTTGAGTGCTAAATTATGGCAGGCTATTTCAGCAGTCAATGAGGCCGAGCACACAGCCATCATACTATTGAAGGCCATCGCAGCAACAAAGATCGAGTATAAAATGGTGTAGAGTTATTTCACCTAACAGATTGGCTACTAGACCATGGCAATCTACGTCACAATAAAAATATAGCAGGATATTTTAGCAACTAATCGGCCTTGGAATGCCATCTCAGCTAAGCAGATTGAGTGCAGAACAGGGTAAGGAAGCTTCTTAAACAGAGCATATTGACTGTAAACTACTTCGGCAAACAGTGAGATTAACAGTGTCTATCAGCTAACATTCAGCGCTACACTGACATGCACGGGGCCTCAGTCTAGAATGCGCGTACCATGGGAGAAGTTGACCGCGTGCGTCTCCACACGAACGTCGCCAGCGGTGACGGCGCTGACCACCATGCGCCTCCACAAGAACGTCGACAGCGGTGGCGTAGCGGCTAGAGGACAGCAGTCTACGGGAGCATACTGTGGGAGCGAGAGGATCGCCGTGCATCCCCTCGACGAACCACAGCGCCGACGTATCGACGCGGCGGGGAGGGCGGCTTTGGCGAAGCGAATGGAGTGGAGGGGGAGGGGGGGTGGGGAATATTATTGGCTAGTTGGCCGAAGGGCGGTTGAATCTAGGATTTGGGGGGAATTTTTCGGTGGGGGGGATTTTTGCGCAGTGGGCGGCGGGAGTTTGGCACATGGTCGGTTTCTCCAAGTGTAGTTCCACGTGTCAGTGAAGAGGCAAGCCGAAGCGCGTTCTGTTTGCATGAGCCGTGTGCAGGACCGAACGTGTGTGGGGTGCAATGCGACCGCGACAGGGGTACTGTGAGTGTACCGCCTTTTTTCCTTTTAAACTACGTGCTTCGCCCCCTAAAAAAACTTGTTGCTTCGCGCGATCCATCAATACTACTACTAGTAATCCGGTAATCCCGACTAAAACGGCACGGCCGGGTCTTTTCCCGCGCGATATGCTGGGAGGTTTGGTTAGTTGGGTTTTTTAGGACGAGTAATGCTACACCTACGTAATCCTAGTTACGTAATTAATGTAATGTGAAACATGTGAGCTGTTGATTTTAGATTGGGGGGAGGGAGGAGCCCACCACCATGAAAATCAGGGGAGGAGAGAGAGAGAGGCAATTTACGTTAACCCTTTCGTAGGTTCCTGTAGATGTAGAAAGATGTGAAATGCGTGAATGTGTAGTGGACGTACTATTGGAGTGCCTAAGATAAATTGTGTATGTATAGACCCTATGTGCTAATTTTACTTCGCATGTTAGCTTTGTCTCGGTTCAATAAAAAGCAGAGTTGGTGATGATGGTGTGCTTGTCATCCTGCAATATAGGCCATCCGATCTATATCTAACGGATAGGAAGGAAACTATGACAATTTACCCGCACTCCTATCCACGTTTGGAGATAAGGCCTTCCCTCGTTCATCCTTTTCTCCCACAAGATCTTGATCTTCCGTGCAACTCACGGTCATCTTGCTAGTACTCCTACAATATACTATATTATTGTGAAAGTTCATATACACCGGCCGAGATTAATGCAAACACGACAGATTTTCATTACATTTCGAACTTTTATAGGACAGAAAAATAAAAGAAACCCGACCCTAAACCTATTCTACGGCGGCGACCGACTTCCTCCATCTGCAATCTCTATGTACGGGGGCGGGGTTGAAGACCCATGATGTGAAGGTGCGGTCTCCGGCGAGGAAGAGTAGAACATGGGATACAGGCTGGCTAGATGGCACACCATGCATGCCCTGCCACCTCCCATGCCCTACTCATCCTCGGAGGAGTCCCCGACCTCAGCGATGTCGGACGTTGGACGGCGGCAAGTAGGACGCGTGGTTGACGGTGCTCCCATCATCGGCCGCCAGCGTGGCCACCGCTTGTGCGATCGCGTCCGCGTCTGGCTACGCCGCTATTGCGTCGCGAGAGGTGACTTGAGTGAGGGCGGCGACCTCGAGCTTCATCCCCGAAGACAAGCTCTCCCGCAGAGCGTTCGCGCTTGCCGTCATGGCGGATGTGGTTCCAGGTAGGAGGATGACGCGCTATGGTGTGGAGGTTAGCTGGGCCTTGCCGCTTTAAGTAGCGCATTCCGGTGAGGCCAAGCGTCCTAGTGCGTCATTAAGGCACCAGAGTTGGTTCCTCGGGCACCTAGCCTCTTAAGGTCGGCATACGGACGGACGGCATGAATGCGGGCAGCTAGCGCCGGCTGGGAATGCACCGCGCGACGGCGCGAGGGACGAGGGTTTTTGGTGTGCCAGGGTAGTCAGCTACGGTCGTGGCAACATTGGAGATACCCTTTGCTCACATGCGACCCCCCCATGGTCTCAGGTCTCAGGTCCTGAGGATGCAGTTGGCCGCGCTACACCACTCCGTGGACGCGTCCCGGCGCCCCGTGCATCCTTGACGAGCCATGTGTTAGGGTGTGTTTGAATTTTAGCCAAAGTGCACCTTACCAAAATTTTGGTCATGACCCAAAGATTGGTGTTTGTTTGGATGGTTGCCATTTTTTTGGCATGCCAATGAACTCTAGCCAACTCTAGTTCATTTTTCTTGCCAATGTCGGCCAAATCATGGGCAACCAAAAATTTGGCTACCCTATGCTTTGATGGGGCAACCTTGGGCACAAACCAAACATATTGTTGGTCATGGCACCGCACTAACGCCACCCTTGGCACACTGAAACTGACCATGTCTATCGATGATGAGCGTCTCGCTCACTGCGGTCACTGTGTCCAGAGGCGGTGCTGGAGCATTGCCACGTTGTTGGCCCCCACGACCCACATGAACGGTTTCCGGTGGCCAGGAGGTCGTGGGCCAGCTCCTCCATTGGACTACTCTATGCTACGTCGTCCCGACAGGTGTGCCCCACATGTCGGTTTCCCTGTTTTCCCGGCCATATTCGAGCGTTAGTGCTCCATGTTGCGCATTAGGCCTTTCACTATGTAGGCCAAGCGAGACAACTTATTGTTTATTTAAGCCGTTCAAGTATAATCATGTGGCGTTTTCTTATTTCTCATTCCTCTCCAACCCTCTTCTCCATCGATCATGTCGCCCTCTGGTCGAGTCCATCCTCCCGGATGCCTCACTTGAACATTTTGCTCAGTATCATTCGCATGTGGGCCTAGACCATGCTTGTATTTCCAATGTTTTGTAATTTGTCCGACATGCATACAAACAAACGGTTCGTTTAAAGTTTCACTTTGCCTCCACTACGTGTCACTTCGCGTCTTAGTTTTGACATCCCATTCAGTTCATGCCTCTACACATGTTGACGAGATTTATTGATGTTCAAAGATCAATTGCGTGTCGTGCAAGGAGATAAAGGTTTGGTCTGTTTCTATGATAGAAATGACCCGCGGGGGGTCTGTGGGGATCAGCGGGAGTATATTGTACGTTCATAAGAGAAACAAACGTATTGTACCCACCCTAGTCCTCTTTTAATCGATCTCCGGACCCCGAGATGAAATCGAGAGAGAACGAGTGGGGGCATGTGTGATACCTAAGGCGGATTCAAAATTTTCAACCGGTGATCATAGCATCCGCAAATCATATATAAAGGGTATTCAATGTTCGTTTCGTTTTTGAACGTACAATATACTCCCTCCTATCCTTTCTAGTTTACATATAAGTTTTATGTGTAGTCAAAGTATCTCTAATTTGATCAAAAGAGTATCAACATTCAACAACACCCAATCAATATCGTTAGATTCGTAAGTACTCCTAGATTTGTACTCGAGATGGTTTCCAATTTGCTTTCAACCACGTGAATGTGCTTGTTCTCGCGCATGCTCTTCCTACTAGGATTTCGCCACATATAGTCAGTCCAATAGTAACTTTTTAAGCTCCCTATCCAATAGTACTAGTGGAGTACTAACAACATCTGTACTAGAGTATGCAGTGCTCATGGTAGTACTCCCTCCTTCCATTTATATAGGGCCTATGTGGAGGAGAGAGATGTGAAAAAGTAAGGGGAGTATGCTTTGTGTAAGTTGCATGTCATATATTATTACTCTTAACATTTGGTCGAAGTTAGCCTCGAAAAACACATTAGGCCCTCTATAGTAAATGGAAGGAGGGAGTAGTAGTGGAAGTGGATCCTCTGACGTATGTATCCCTGCATTACCCTCCCTTTCGGTCACTTACTGGTGGACCCCATGCTTGCTAGGCCCCGCATGTCAGTTACTCAATGGGTTCGGCCACGTCACGGTATCCTCATCCGTAGTATACTACCTCTATTTTTATTTACTTTGCATAAAACGGAGGGAGTGGTAGTATAAATGACGCAGGCGGGGAAGGGGGAGGGACGTCGATTTGCTCTCAACTGTGGTCCCACAAGCAAGCGAAAACGCAAGACGAAACGTGTTCCATTCGGTGAGCTACGTGGAGGGCTGCAACGTGTTCCAGCTTGCCGGGCTGCAACGCGAACGCGACAAGAGCGATGTACAGTCAAAACCGATTGACCGGTTGTCACCGGAACCACTATTTACACCAGAACTTTCGCTGCTCGGCCTACGCCAGCCACTGCCCTAAAACCACACCTAATCTCCAGCCCCTTCCTCACCTTTCGATCCCCTAGGCCGCATCAAGCGTCCCCTAGTTCACCGGAAAGCCATGGTGCGCCGCAAGATCACGTACTACAAGGTGCTCACACCGGAGCGCCGCGCAGAAATTGCGGCGGTGGTCCGCGCCACAGACCTCTATTCCCAAGCTCGCTTTGCGGCGGGCCAATCCCCGAGTTCTCTGGAGCCAAGCTACGAGGAGGAGGAAGCCGATCCAATGTTCATGGCGGAGGCGCGGCGCAGAAGGCCCCCGATGGGTATGAGACGATGGACGTCGACTTCGTGCCGGCGTCCGAGTCCCCCATGTTGCAGGCGGACCAGCGGTTCAGCCAGGCGATACTAAAGGAGGACCGGGAGGCAGAGGCTCAACTCGACATGGAGCGCGCGCATGCCGCTGCCATCGAGGCTCTCCAGCAGGCGGAACCGGATGTCGTGGATGTGAACCGGGGGGCGGACGCTCAACTTGAGGCAGAGTGTGCGGATGCCACTACCATCGAGGCCCTCCTATAGGCGGAACCAGACGCCCTGGACTAGAACCGGCCGGCAGAGGCTACTCTCGACGCGGAGCACGCGGATTCCGCTCTCATCGAGGCCCTCCTACAGGCGGAACCGGACGTACTGGACTTGAACCTGGCGGCGGAGGCTCGACTCGACGCGGAGTGCGCGGATGCCGCTGCCATCGAGGCCCACCTACAGGCGGAACCGGACGTCCTCGACTTGAACCGGGAGGTGCTCTCGTCCGTGCAGAGCACTCGCACACTCCGCGTGAATGACTAGCTAGAGGCCGAGGACAACCACGGTGCAGAGACACACATCGGCAGTTATAGCTGGTTCGCGCCGGCAGTCAAACATGACGAGGTCGTCTCGTTCCGCGATCAGTGATAGTTTTTCTTTATGTTCTAGTTTTTATGGATCTTTTGCTATGTAAAAACATATATTGTTATGCAAGTCGCCTGACTTGGGTCAGTCTACCATTTCAGGCGGTTGGATGAATATCCTACGTCTCCTAACCCTTCTTCCTCACCTCTTCTTCTTCCCCAACAGACCACCGCACGGGCCGTACGGATACTCCCCAACATGCGGTTCGATAAACATACTCTATGAATGAAAATTATGTGTCAGTGGTAGGATGGTTGAGTTTGGTTTGTTCACATGCGACAGAACATGTTAGTGAGGGTGCATTCCCTTGGTAGGGTTTGTGGCGTGCAGGAGCGACCGTGTGAGGGTGCGGCGCGACCGCGGCGTGCAGGAGCGACCGTGTGAGGGTGCGGTGCAACCGTGACAGTCATGCGCAAGTGTACCTCCTTTTCATTTTGAAAACTTTAGGCAAGCTTGGCAAAAATGTGTGGCGAAGTATGGCAATGCAAGGCCTAGACCCAAATAAGATAATTACGTACTAGGAGTACTAGTGTTAAAAAAGAAAGGCGGGTTTTCCTTCGCGGGACTAATCGATACAAATCCTCCTTTCATGTGTCAATTAATGCACATATTTTTCTGCAAAGCCCAAAGAGCTAACCATCTCAATCCTCATCGCTTGATAAATGCAACGCCATGCAAACCAACCTTCTCACTTCCGCATGCATGCAGGGGATATTAATGTCCTTGGTTGCTAGTATACTCCCTCCGTTGTTTTTTAGTTTGTGTATAACTCGGCGCACGCATACCAAGCAGACCACCCCATGCATTATTTTGGACAATTTTACCCTTGCATGCAAGGACCTAGAGAAATGTATGGCTCTTAATACACATGGAGTCATTGGCTCCTTTTCCTAGATTCATGCTTGAGTCTTCTCGGATTCTCCGCAAGCGTGCTTCCCCTGCCTCTTATATGCATGTTGCATGCATGCGTTTGGTCTGTCATCACTCACGGGCTGCATGCACAGCTATAAAGCAAGGGTAAAAAACCCCATCATTTTGCCTTGATTAGTGTTAGTGGCCTTTTGCAAATTGTAATTTTGATATACTCGCCTTGTGTACAAAAAAATGGAGGTAGTAACTATTATATTTGACTTCCTTCACCATTGCGGTGATGTCGATGATATCTCGAACGTTGTGGTTTGGCGAAGTGCATTCGACGGAGAACACCATTGAGGGAGACCACGGTAAGTCGTTCGCAAGTGCCACCTGCAAGCCGAGACAACCGCCTTATTTGCATCCAGGAAGTCCGTTGAACCAAAGGACACGTAAACGTACTAGTACTACTAGTACACAATAGCGTCGTCCGTCCAGCTTAGCGCGGTGAGATGGTTTCTCTAAGAAGACGATGGAGAAGCGAAGTCAGCGAAGAGTGAAATGATGGTTGCTTCGTCCGTGCTTTGTGATTTCACGCCTCACTGCTTTGTTATTTGTGATAGAAGGGACAGGGGAGTAGACTCTATGCTCTATAATGTACATGCGTCCAAGCACAGGAGAAAGAGGAGAGACGTTGCATTTTTCTATTCCTTCAATCAATCAATCAGGGTGCTTCGGTTCCATCCTTTTGGCTTTGGCAACACTGTCCACAATGGTTCCCACGATGCCAAAAGCTATTTTCACATTTGTCTACACATTATGGATAACCGTACCACTTGGTTTTGCTCCTGTGTGCTATCTATACAAATCTCAATTATATTGATCTGAAAAATTATATAATCAAGATTAGTAAAAAGGAGGTGATTTTGCCGCACGGATGGCGGGGGAGGTTTCTTATTTTTAGAGGATGTTGTCCTGGCGGTTTCCTAACATGCGGTCCCATGTGTCAGTGCTTTACCAAGCCGATCCGCGTCCCACATGAGGTTGAACAATGGCAGAAGCAACACGTGGTTAACTTGAAGAAGATGAGGGACAAGCGGATACAGCAACGAGTGGAATGATGGTTGCTTCGTCCCTCCAACTTCTTTTTTTAGCATTATTACTTCGTCCCTCCAACTTAACTACGGGAAAGGTGCAGCTTTGTGATTTGATGCCTCATTGCTCATTACTACGCCGGCGCCATGACTGGGTGCTTCACCCCGGCTGCTCTGCACTGTATTCCGGTATGGCACGTGGACCCGGTAGCTTGATGTCCCACATGTCGGCGAAAGGGACTAGAAGATTTATGAAAGCGAGCGCTCCACTCTTACGACGGAGAGTACACGACACGACGGCCCAGTGAACTGTCACTTGTACTGTATAGTACTATAGATTTGTTGTTTCGCACGATCCATCGATACAAACCCGATTAAACAGGAAAGGGTGGGATTTTTCTCGCGTGGTATATGATACTAGCCATACATTTCAAAGGCAATTTTAATGTATGCAAACTGAATAATTAAGTAACAATATGATATCTAGTAAAACTAAAAACACATATGATTTATTGTGTTAGAGTGTAGTAGTAGTGTTGTGTTGCATAGTTGTTAGATGTAACATGCGAGAACATGTAGAGATGTAGTTTTGGAGGGCCTACAGAGAGAAAAGCGTAATACGTTCACCGAACTTCTGAATATGCTGATTACGGTCACTATATACGTTTTGTGGTGATTCTATGGGCACTTGCTCATGGTTCAGCATCGGATTGCACTATGTTGACCGGCCAAATAGTCTGTGTGGCACCATGTTGACTAGTTAAATTGACCACGTTCCTTGTGGGTCCCACCTATCGGTTCACATAGGGAAAAGGTCAGATAAACACAAATTTATGCAGGCGCGACAAGACTCCAACCCATGCACGGGAATCACCTGGTTGTGTATGTGTCTGTCAGGGCCTGATCTGTGTGCATGCATGTGTAGGTTGAGCACTTGAGTGTGAGAGTGTGTGTTGGTCGTGTGGTGTACTGGTGTGTGCATGCATGCGTGCGTGTGTGTGTGAGAGTGTTGCGTGCGTGCGTGGATGCATGTGTACGTGTGAGTGTTGCATGTGTGCGTGGGTGCATGTGTTCGTGTGAGTGTTGCGTGCATGCAGTTCGTGTGCATGCGTGCGTGTGTGCATAATTACCACACCGGCTCATGTGTGTTAAAACAGACGGCTCAGCATACCAATACAAGGCCACCTTGTTCGCTGTGCCCGCGGTCATGACTTCGAACCACCGTCCAATATTTTTTTGTCATTTGTTTTCATTCTTACTAGCAAGATGCCCGTGCTTTGCACATAACATCAAGATGCATTTGTATTACTAGTTTATCTTGTGAGAGAAAAGGATGAACGAGGGAAGGCCTTATTTGCAAATGTGGAGAGGTGTGTAGGTACCTTTTTGCATAATTGCCATAGTTTCTTTCCTATCCGTCAGATACAAATCGGACGACCTATATCGCAGGATGGCAAGCACACCATCATCACCAACTCTGTTTTTTATAAGAGTGTGTTTTATATTTTATAAGAGTGTAGATGTAGAGTAGATACAAGCCGACAGGTGGGCCTGATGGTAGTGAAATAATGTGATGCAACACTAGAGGTGCCGCGTGGAGCGTTTAACTGGTCAACTAGTCATGTCTAGAGCAAATACAGAGTTGTACGGTGAGCCCGTGACCGTATAATAAGCACAAAACGTAAATGGTGACCGTAATGAGTGGATTCTGAAGTCCAATGTACCTATCGTGCTTTCGCTTCAAATACAATGATCGTCACTGTATATATCGCGAGAGAAAGATGAAACATGCATGAATGTGTTGGGGGCTTACTTTTAGAGGACCTGGAGATAGTTTGTGTGCGTACGTGAAAGGCGCGTAGAGGGGGGGTATGCGATGGAGAGAGAGATGCTCTTCCTTTCTCTTTATTATGACTAACTTTATATATAGTATAAAAATATAAAAATTCATAGTGCGGAATAAATATCATTGTGGGCACCATGCAATGCAAATTAGCGTTCATACTCCTCCATATAACTTTGTAATGTTGTATATATGTAGAAATTCAAAAATTATTTTTTGGCCACACTTTATTCACAAGGAATGTTGTATGCGAAGTAAACGTGAAGAGAGGGCTTTTTAGATCAATGGGGTACGTGATGTAACATGTGTGAATGTGTAGTTGATGCATTTGGCAGGGCCATGGATGACTAGTCATACAAGACAAAGATAGCATAATTATGAAGGACTCTGTGTCCACTGACAAAGCCGGCTAGGATTTGTAACCCTAGGTTCTCGGACTAAGGTAACCCCTTTATCTCTGATAGTACAATTCATCCAACCTAACTTTAAGGGGCATCCTACAGAATGCTCTGCTAGAATCATACTCGTCGATTAGGAAGAGAGGTGTGAGACAATGAGTGAGAGACAGGCCTAAAGATAATGTGCGTACACGAGACACATAGGCAGGTCTATGTATATAGGAAGGGTCGATGGTGATTGTGCATGTGTATGCTTGCGAGAGGAAGAGTGCTTATGATAAAGGTTAGTGAAAACAGTCATAAATGGTTACGAGAGGGAGGGAGGGTTATATCGAGAGCATGTGTGCGAGAAAGACACCTCGGGAGAGAGTGTGTGAGCATGTGTGAGAGACCACCGATGGAGAGTGAAACTACACGTAAAAGATTGATGTACACATTGATTATAAAGATATAAATTGTATCCAAATATTAGGATGGATCATGATATTTGCAGTTCACGTAAGGAACGGTCATTGATCCATCAGACATCTAGATTCTGTCTAATTTGAGCATGTCTATGCTATTATTCAACACAATTGATCCACATAGTTAGTATTTTGAACTCCAGACAATGCATCGCTTTAGCAATCGAATATAAACGCGAGTACAGTTCATGTTGTGTGTGTAAAGCACATTATACATACGAAAGTTACACAATGAACATTATAAATAGCTACCTATGAACTAGCATACATTTGAATTCAACTTAAGGTGGTTTAAAAAAATCAAATTCAACATGAAGTCCATTCAATTATTTGAATTTGATATCATGGCATTTATAAATCATACCTAAATTATGGGGGCACCAATGTCACATCCCTAGTTCTGGTATGACCTAGGCTAGCCCTTCATGTTTGCATCATGTTTAAATTCCATTTAAATTTGAAATGGGATTTGTGAAACCCTTAGAATCATTTCTGAAAATGACCCAAGTAAAAAAATTGCTCCAAAAGAGTCCAAGAAAATGCTCATGTTGCTCTCTGAAAATATTGGACAGAGATAAAAATCAAACCACTATTTTAAAGAGCTCATAAGTATTTATTTTGGGCATTTGGAATTAATCCAATATTTATTTGCGTTGGATAAATATTTTTATATATACAAAATATTGTCCAATAATTCTGACTTTTGGTGATGGGCTTTGGATTAATTCCTTAGGTCCCTGCAAAATTTGACAGAATTAAATAAAATGGTTCAGTATTTTTATTAAGTCAAAACAAATGACAGAAATTAGAAAACAGAAAGAATTAGAGAGGACAGAGACAGAATGCCTCACCTGGGCCTTACCTATGCCGGCCCAGCACTGTTGGCCCAGGCCAAGTCATCGCCTACCTCCTCCCAGGAGGACGGCGCGCGTGTGCCTAACGCGCGCATGCACACGCCGGCCACCTCCTCCCTCCCTGCCTGCCTGGCTCCTCCCCGGTGCGCCTAGACGACGCCACGGAGATGCACTCGACCCCCTGTGTCTCTACCCTCTCGCTTTGGACCCCTCCCCCTTCTCTGCTCTCTTTCTCACGCACGCCCAAGCGCTACCGTCGCCGCCGCACGCTGTAGCCGCAGCCACCGCCTCCCCCTCGCCCTCTCTCCGTGTCTGCAAGCTCCGCCACGTCTCCGTCTACCTCTCCGTCGAGCCACGCGACACGGGAAGCCTTGTGGAGCTGCCATCGCTGTCGTCTTCAACCTGCAGCATCGGAGATCGCCATCGCCATTCCGGCGCCATGTACCCCTGTCTGCCAACCTGGCCGTAGCACTTCATCGCCGGCCATGGTGCCACCATGGCCAGAGGCCGAGCCAGCCGCTCCCGCACGCATCATCGTGCTCCTGGTGATGCCAGGAGGCCGTAGAGGGCCTCCGCAGTTCCTGCCATGCCCTGCAGCCCGTTTTCACCCAGAGTCGAACCCCAGCCACCCCCGCAGCCTCCCACTTGCTCCAAACGACGCAGACGAGCTCCAGCTCCTCGTCCGTGGTCTCGGCCGCCTAAATGGCCGCCGGAGGGCGTTTCCCGAGCCCTCTGCCGCGTTCGTCCTCGCCGGTGGTTAAACGCCGGTGGAGTTTGACCCTTTGACCTCGCCGGCCCGTCAGGTGGGCCCCATGGGTCAGGTGATTAGCTTAAGGCTAATCTCCATTTAACTAAACCTGACACTGACAGTGGGCCCCAGCGCCACTAATCCTATAATTAGGATAAACTAACCCCCTGTTAACTAACGGGTCACTAACGTGTGGACCCCACACGTCAGGTTTGACCTGGTCAGCTCCGTTGACCTGCTGACATAGGCATGACGCAATGCTGACGCAATATTTCATTTTTTGGTTTAAATTAATCAGGAAATTCCAGAATATATTCAAAACTTCAAAAATTCATAGAAATTCAACCGTAGCTCAGATTGAAATAATTTATATATGAAAATTGATCAGAAAAATTCAATCTATCCATCTGTATCATTTTCATGCATGACAAACCAACTTATACTTGCTGTATAGGTGAAAACATATAAATGGCATTTATAAAGATTTAATTTAGAGCTGCATTTGAACCTTTGGTTCAAATGGACCTCTTCCAAATAGAATGCTAAATGCATTAGCTCAAATCACATCACATACTCATGCCATGATCATGCATCATATTGTTGCATATGCTTGTGTTTGATTATCGACACCGTTCCTTCTCGATAGGTCCTGCTCCGGAGATTGTTCGAGAGTACCTGTCTGAGGAGCAGTGCCCCCTTATTGATCTACCAGGCAAGAAACCCCCCTTGTTCATTCCGATACAATCATACTCTCTCACTCCTGCTCTCATTTATTGCATTAGGACAACAATGATTCAACTGCTACTTTATGCTGCGGTAGTTGAACCCATTCCTCTACATGACCTGTCATTGCCACAGTAAATAGTTGAAACCCACTATCATGTGTAGGAGTTGCTTGAGCCATGTTGTGTTCTTTTCATGCCATGCCTGCTATTGCTTAGAGTATGTCAGGTCTGATTCATTGGGAATGAATTAGAGTACAGTGCTATGTTCTGATGTTGAGAGTTAAGCATGTGAACACGATTTGGTAAAAGGTAGCGGTGAGAGGCTATGTAGGAGCACATGGTGGGTTGTCTCACTGGAACCGTCCCTAAGAACTGAGTTCTGTGTATGTTGTCCAAGGACTAGCTACTACCACACATTGGGTTCCGGTAACTCGACCCCTCTCGACTTATTAACCAACTTGATCTCTATCCAGGAGTTGCAAATAGTTTTTGGTGTTTGTAGGTAGTGCTATTTATCTACTGAGTGGCACCCGGCAGGGTGGACTTGGGACAGACTAGGCACACGTGACCCGGTGTACCGAGTGGCACCCGGATGGTGGCTCGGGAACCCTGTACACATCGTTTGGGGCCGTGAGCGAAACCCCGGCCGGATCTCCTTGCGGATGGAACCCGCATAGGCGATAATCCTGGACTAGAGTCTTGTGTGGTTAGTTAGGTCGTGGCCGACACCCTCGCCAAGCTTTCACTTGAAGGTTGCCGTGATACATGACGTGTATATGGTGATAAGTGGTGAGAGCGTGTGTGAAGAAGTACACCCCTGCAGGGTTATCATGATCTATTCGAATAGCCGTGTCCTCGGTTATGGACTTCTTGGATGCTTACGTGGTACATAGACAACTTTAAGTGGATACTCTAAAATGCTCAAGACAAGTGTGAGTGTTATGGATGGCCTTCTCGTAAGGAGACGAGGATGAATCCATAGTAGTGTATTGATGTGGTGATTAGTGCACTCGTGTGCGCTGCCGCATCTCAAAGAAGTTTCTCGTTGTCGTAGAACAGGATAGCCACTGAGTCAAAGCTGGCTTGCTGCAACTAAACCCCACATTACCTTCTTGATACAAATGCATGTATGATAGGATCTGATGTAAGTCTTGCTGAGTACCTTTGTACTCATGTTTTCTTTATTTATGTTTTGCAAGTGAGACATCTGTCTCACTAGTAGTACCGCTTGGACTTCGACGAGTAGCTTGTTACCTCAGCTACGATCTTGTACCCTTGGGAGGGTCTTGTAGATAGTTAGGCTTCTGAGCCTTTTTCCTTTTGTAGTTGTCTGTACTCAGACATGTAATGCTTCCGTTGCTTGTATGCTCTGAATGATGGGTCATGTGACCCCTGTTTGTATTCAATGCTATGTGGCTCTTCTGGGCCTTTATCTATATGAGTTTGCGTTATGTTGTGATGCCATGTTGTACAGCACATACTTGCATTTTATGCGTATATGTGACGTGTATTGCTATGTGTGGGATCCGACAGTCTAGTTGTTTATCCTTGGCAGCCTCTCTTATGGGGAAATGTAGTCTAGTGCTTCCTTGAGCCATAGTAGTCCGCTATAGCCCGGTTAACTGGAGTCCTACTAGCCCAGCACTACTGCTTAGGACACTTGACTGGCCGGCATGTGTTTCACTTCGTTCCTGTGTCTGTCCCTTCGGGGAAATGTCACGCGGTGACATCCGGAGTCCTGTTAGCCCAGTGCTACAGCCCGGATTCACACGCTGCTGACCGACACGCTCGATGTGAATCATGTATGCCTGTCCCCATAGGTTAGTGCCGCTCTGGGTTCACGACTAGCCATATCGGCCCGGGTTCTCTGTCATATGGATGCTAGCGACACAATCATATACGTGAGCCAAAAGGTGCAAATGGTCCCAGGCCATGGTAAGGCGACACCCGTGGGAATACCGTGCGTGAGGCCGCAAAGTGATATGAGGTTTTACCGGCTAGATCAATGTGACTCGGAATCGGGGTCCCGACAAACTTGGTATCAGAGCCAAGTTGCCTGTAGGATTACCAAGCCAACCTGGTCGAAGTTGAGTCCAGAAATTCTTTAGCTATATAAGGGAATTGATTGTGGAAGGGAACGTAAGGCTCTTTTTACTCCTTATGCCTCATGCCTTCTGATCTGAGTCATCCTATCTTTCCTACGAGGTTAAGGAACTAGGAATTCTCTTCCGTCTATCAGGATCACGTGTTACTACTCCGTAGTCTCTAAGGTTTGGTTGATCTGAGTCATATCCCAGTTTGAGTACCTCCAGTGTAGCCTGTTTAGTAATATCTCAGAACCTTGAGTAATGATGTTGAGTATGGTGCTACCCCGTCTTTTCCAGAATGTCTCATTCCGAGCATTTTACTACCGTTATGCTTCCGGATTTCTCCTAGGAGTTCAAGAGATAGTATATTCCTCGTACTATAATCTACATCCTTATGATGATGCTGAATCCATCTTTGTTTCCATGGTTGGTTCTTTAGGATGTCGTCAGTTAACCGAAGTTCTGTTGCTCGTAGCCGGAACCATGGAAATGGTAGGGATGAGGATCCTCCCGACCACCCTTCGTTGGCAGGTTCATGTTAGAGATGGAGAAGAACAAGTGAGAGTCTAACCGCTTGTTAGCACGTATTGAGGAGAACACCTCCCATCAGTGCAAAGAGTCAGCGTCCATCTATGATTTCATTGGTCTGAAACCACCTACCTTCCATCATTCCATTGAACCACTCGATGCAGATGACTGGCTCTGTAGTATCACACACAAGTTGTGCTCTACGAACGTAGATGAAAGTGACAAGGTCACCTACGCTGCTTATCATCTCGAAGGTCCTGCTAGTATTTGGTGGCAGAACTATGAGGCTATGCTTCCAGCTGGCCAGATACCCACCTGGAGAGTTTTCACTAAGGCTTTTCGCGAGCATCACATCCCTCTGGCTCTCATTGACCGCAAGAGAGAAGAGTTCTGTAGTTTCACCCAGAGTAAGATGGTTGTTGATGCTTACAGTAGAGAGTTTGAGAACCTTGCCCGCTATGCTACAGAAGAGGTGTCCACGGACGCCAAGAAGCAGGCTAGGTTCCGGAAGGGTCTCAACCCCAAGTTGCGTCGTGATCTCCACTTGCATCATTGCAATACATTCCAGGCTCTTGTGAACAAGGCCATTAATGCAGAGACACCTCAACTCACTTACGAGGAGTCTCGTAAGCACAACCGTGGTTTGGGTTCTTCTTCCGGTTCTACTTTGCAGAAGCGCCGGATTTGGGTTCCGAACTCCGCTCTTCCACCCGGTTATTCACCGAGGCCCTCTTATGTGGCGCCTCACCCAGTTCAGTTACATGCTCCACCCAGGCCTATTGGTAGACCGCTTGTCAATGCGGGTCCACGTCCTACCTCAGGGACTTGCTTCACATGCGGAGAGCCAGGACACTATGCACGTGACTGCTCTCAAACCAACTATGCTCCACCCCAGCCTGAAAAGTCTGTTGGCCGTGGTAAGCCATCACGCAAGATGATTAGTGTCAAGTCAGCTCCCACTGAATGTGGATGTGTGCATCACGTCTCAGCTAAAGATGCTCATGATGATCCGGATGTCGTTCTTGGTACACTCCTTGTCAACTGTCATCCATCTTCGATTCTGTTCGATACCGGAGCATCTCACTCCTTCATCTCTGAAGGCTATGCTCGTTTGCACGACATGTCATTTTGTGATATGCCAACTCCACTTGAAATCCAAACTCCAGGGTCTAGATGGCAAACCACCAGAATAAGCCATGGTAATCAAATCCTTGTTGACAGACTTGTATTCCTTGCATCACTTATAGCCCTCAAGTCTACAGATATTAACATCATCTTGGGTATGGACTGGATGAAAGCTCATTATGCCAAGATTGATTGTTACAGAAGGTCTGTTCAGCTTAAACACCCATCTGGCAAGATAGTCACCGTCTCCACTAGAGTTGCAAAGCGTCAGCTCTATTCTCTGAATGCCAACCCTCTTCCAGACTTTGAAGATATTCCGGTAGTCCGTGACTTTCCGGATGTCTTTCCAGAGGAACTACCAGGTATTCCACCTGACAGAGATGTAGAGTTTGTCAAAGATCTTATCCCAGGAACCGCTCCAATCTCTAGGACACCTTACAAGATGGCACCCTTAGAACTAGCTGATCTTAAGAAACAACTCGATGAATCCTTGCAAAAGGGTTTCATCCGTCCTAGTTCTTCTCCCTGGGCTTGCCCCGTCCTCTTCGTCAAGAAGAAGGATGGTACAGACTAAATGGTTGTAGATTATCGTCCCGTTAATTTGGTCACGATAAAGAACAAG
Organism: Triticum urartu; assembly: GCF_003073215.2. NCBI lineage: Eukaryota > Viridiplantae > Streptophyta > Magnoliopsida > Poales > Poaceae > Triticum > Triticum urartu. The sequence goes on along the minus strand of NC_053026.1, from coordinate 73,324,770 downwards.
TATCCGCTCCCCAGGATCAACGACCTGTATGATCAGCTCGCTGGATCCTCAGTCTTTTCCAAGATGGATTTGAGGTTAGGCTACCACCAAATCAAGATCAGAAATGGGGACATTCCTAAGACATTATTTGTCACTCGTTATGGCCAGTATGAGTACACCGTCATGTCCTTCGGTCTAACCAATGCTCCAGCTACATTCTCCCGCTTGATGAACTCGATCTTCATGGAGTACTTAGATAAGTTTGTCGTGGTTTACCTCGATGATATCTTTATTTACTCGAAGAACGAGGAAGAGCATGCCGAACATCTTAGACTTGTGCTAGAAAAACTCAGAGGGCACCGCCTTTATGCCAAGTTCTCCAAGTGCGAATTTTGGTTGCCAGAAGTGACCTACCTAGGCCACGTGATCTCAGGTAAGGGCATTGCCATCCATCCCGAGAGAGTTCAGGCCGTTCTTGATTGGACTCCACCTGAAACAGTTAAGCAAGTTAGGAGTTTCCTTGGTCTAGCCAGTTATTGTTGCCGCTTCGTTGAGAACTTCTCTAAAGTGGCCAAACCTCTCATGGAACTTCTCAAGAAAGATAAAAGGTTTGAGTGGTCCCCACAGTGTGAGCACAGTTTTCAGGAACTGAAAAGACGCCTGACTACTGCTCCCATACTTGTGCCACCAGATTTCACTAAAGACTTTGTTATCTACTGTGATGCCTCACGACAGGGACTAGGTTGCATTCTTATGCAAGATCGCCATGTGATTGCCTATAAATCTCGACAGTTGCATCCACATGAGGAGAATTATTCTACACATGATCTAGAGCTTGCAGCCGTAGTCTATGCACTTAAGACCTGGCAACATTACCTTCTCGGTAAACATTGTGAGATTTACACCGACCACCAGTCTCAAGTATATCTTCACCAACCAGATTTGAACCTTAGGCAAAGACGTTGACTGGATTTGATCTCAGATTACGACTTAGGGATTACCTACACCCCAGGCAAGGGGAATGTCATGGCTGATGCGCTAAGTCGTAAGTCCTATTGCAACAATCTCATGTTGCAACAGGGCCAACCACTTCTCCATGAGGAATTATGTAAGCTTAACCTTCACATTGCTCCTCACGGATTCCTTTCTACCTTGGTGGCGGAACCTACTCTTGTGGATCATATCATAGAAGCCCAGAAGCATGATACGGGGATTACCCAGATCAAGAGAAACATTGCCAAGGGCATTGCTGGTAGTTTCTCTATAGATGTTCGAGGTGTTGTTTTCTTCGGGAATCGCCTGGTGGTCCCCATGAAGCAGCATCTTCGGAAATTAATCCTTAAGGAGGCGCATGAATCTCCTCTCACGATTCATCCCCGTAGTACTAAGATGTATCAGGACCTACGCCAGAGGTTCTGGTGGACTAGGATGAAGAGAGAAATCGCTCAGTTTATTGCTAACAGTGACGTTTGTCGTCGCGTGAAGGCATAGCATCAGAGACCTGCTGGCACCCTTCAGCCTTTAGCTATTCCTGAATGGAAATGGGATAAAGTTGGTATGGACTTCATCACCGGCTTTCCCAGGACCAAGAAATGGAATAATGCTATCTTCGTAGTCATTGATCATCTTTCTAAAGTGGCTCACTTCCTACCTGTTCGAGAGAGTATCACTGCTAGTCAGCTCGCTGACTTATATTTCTCGAATAGTGTCACTTCATGGTGTCCCACTAGAGATTAATTCAGACCGTGGTAGTCTCTTCACTTCTCATTTCTGGGAGAGTTTCCAAACTGCCATGGGCACCCATCTTTCCTTCAGTACCGCTTTCCACCCTCAATCAAGTGCTCAGGTGGAAAGGGTTAAACAAATTCTCGAAGACATGCTTAGAGCTTGTGTTATCTCATTCGGTATGGATTGGGAGAAGTGTCTTCCCTTTGCCGAGTTTGCTTATAACAATAGCTACCAAACTAGCCTCAAGAAAGCTCCTTTTGAGGTTCTGTATGGACGAAGATGTCGAACATCTTTGAACTGGTCAGAAACCGGTGAAAGACAATTCTTTGGACCGGATATGATCTAGGAGGCAAAAGAGCAAGTTCGCATCATTCGTGAGAATTTGAAAATAGTCCAATCTCGTCAAAAGAGCCAGTATGACCGTCGTCATAAGGAAGTGGCTTATGAAGATGGCGACAAGGCTAACCTTCGGGTTACCCCTTTGAAGGGTACCCATCATTTCGGTATCAAGGGCAAGTTGGCTCCTCGTTACATTGGTCCTTTTCACATTCTCGCTAAATGAGGAGAGGTTGCCTACCAGTTGGAACTACCCCCACATCTTTCTCGAGTTCATGATATCTTCCACGTCTCTCAACTCAGGCGTTGATTCTCGGATCCCATCCGCGGAGTGGACCATGAAGCGCTTGATCTTCAAGATAACCTCACCTATCGAGAGTACCCTGTTCACATCCTTGATCAAGCAGAGCGTGTCACTCGACGTCATAACATCAAGTTTCTCAAGGTTCAGTGGTCTCATCATTCTGAGAGAGAAGCTACCTGGGAGCGTGAAGATCGTCTTTGACTTGAGTACCCCGCTTTCTTTCCACCGACTCCTGAATCTCGGGACGAGATTCTTCCGAGTGGGGGCGAGTTGTCACATCCCTAGTTCTGGTATGACCTAGGCTATCCCTTCATGTTTGCATCATGTTTAAATTCCATTTAAATTTGAAATGGGGATTTGTGAAACCCTCAGAATCATTTCTGAAAATGACCCAAGTAAAAAAATTGCTCCAAACGAGTCCAAGAAAATGCTCATGTTGCTCTCTGAAAATATTGGACAGAGATAAAAATCAAACCAATATTTTAAAGAGCTCATAAGTATTTATTTTGGGCATTTGGAATTAATCCAGTATTTATTTGCATTGGATAAATATTCTTATATATACAAAATATTGTCCAATAATTCTGAATTTTGGTGAGGGGCTTTGGATTAATTCCTTAGGTCCCTGCAAAATTTGACAGAATTAAATAAAATGGTTTAGTATTTTTATTAAGTTAAAACAAATGACAGAAATTAGAAAATAGAAAGAATTAGAGAGGACAGAGAGAGAATGCCTCACCTGGGCCTTACCTGTGCCGGCCCAGCACTGTTGGCCCAGGCCAAGTCATCGGCTACCTCGTGCAAGGAGGACGGTGCGCGTGCACGCGCCAGCCACCTCCTCCCTCCCTGCCTACCTGGCTCCTCCCCGGTGCTCCTAGACGATGCCATGGAGACGCCCTTGACCCCTTGTGTCTCTCCCCTCTCACTTTGGACCCCCTCCCCCTTCTCTGCTCTCTTTCTCACGCACGCCCGAGCGTTGCCGTCATTGCCGCACGCCGTAGCCGCAGCCACCGCCTCCCCCTCGCCCTCTCTCCGTGTCTGCAAGCTCTGCCACGTCTCCGTCTACCTCTCCGTTGAGCCACGCGACGCGGGAAGCCTTGTGTAGCCGCCATAACTGTCGTCTTCAACCTCGAGCATCGGAGATCGCCATCGCCGTTCCGCCTGCACCAAGCCTTCCCCGAGCTCGCCGACCCCGCCGTTGGATTCGCGGTGAGCCCCGCCGTCGAACCCCCCTCTCCCCTGCTCTTCTGGCACCCTCTAGCCCCGTCAGCCACCCCGGCCGTAGCACCTCGCCGCCGGCCATGGCGCCACCGTGGCCAGAGGCTAAGCCAGCTGCTCCCGCGCGCGTCACCGTGCTCCTGGTGACGCCAGGAGGCCATAGAGGGCCTCCGCAGTTCCTGCCGTGCCCCGCAGCCCGTTTTTGCCCGGAGCCGAACTCCGGCCGCCGCCTCGAGCTCGTTTCCGGCGAGATCAGGCACCCCCGCAGTCTCCTGCTTGCTCCAAACGACGCAGACAAGCTCCAGATCCTCGTCCATGGTCTCCGCCGCCTAAATGGTCGCCGGAGGGCGTTTCCCGAGCCCTCCGCCGCGTTCGGCCTCTTCGGTGGTTAAATGCCGGTGGGGTTTGACCCTTTGACCTCGCCGGCTCGTTAGGTGGGCCCCATGGGTCAGGTGATTAGCTTAAGGCTAATCACCATTTAACCAAACCTGACACTAACAGTGGGCCCCAGCGCCACTTATCCTATAATTAGGATAAACTAATCTCCTGTTAACTAACCGGTCACTAACGTGTGGACCCCACACGTCAGGTTTGACCTAGTCAGCTCCGTTGACCTGCTGACGCAGGCATGACGCAATGCTGACGCAATATTTCATTTTCTGGTTTAAATTAATCAGGAAATTCCAGAATATATTCAAAACTTCAAAAAATCATAGAAATTCAACCGTAGCTCAGATTGAAATAATTTATATATGAAAAATGATCAGCAAAATTCAATCTATCCATCTGTACCATTTTCATGCATCAAAAACCAACTTATACTCGATGTATAGGTGAAAACATATAAATGGCATTTATAAAGATTTAATTTAGAGCTGCATTTGAACCTTTGGTTCAAATGGACCACTTCCAAATAGAATGCTAAATGCATTAGCTCAAAGCACATCACATACTCATACCATTATCATGCATCATATTGTTGCATATGCTTGTGTTTGATTATCGACACCGTTCCTTCTCAATAGGTCCTGCTCCGGAGAGTGTTCGAGAGTACCTGTCTGAGGAGCAGTGCCCCCCTATTGATCTACCAGGCAAGAAACCCCCCTTGTTCATTCTGATACAATCATACTCTCTCGCTCCTGCTCTCATTTATTGCATTAGGACAACAACGATTCAACTGCTACTTTATGCTGCGGTAGTTGAACCCATTCCTCTGCATGACCTGTCATTGCCACAGTAAATAGTTGAAACCCACTATCATGTGTAGGAGTTGCTTGAGCCATGTTGTGTTCTTGTCATGCCATACCTGCTATTGCTTAGAGTATGTCAGGTCTGATTCATTGGGAATGAATTAGAGTACAGTGCTATGGTCTGATGTTGAGAGTTAAGCGTGTGAACACGATTTGGTAAAAGGTAGCGGTGAGAGGCCATGTAGGAGTACATGGTGGGTTGTCTCACTGGAACCATCCCTAAGAACTGAGTTCTGTGTATGTTGTCCAAGGACTAGCTACTACCACACATTGGGTTCCGGTAACTCGACCCCTCTCGACTTATTAACCAACTTGATCTCTGTCCAAGAGTTGCAAATAGTTTTTGGTGTTTGTAGGTAGTGCTATTTTTCTACCGAGTGGCACCCGGCAGGGTGGACTTGGGATAGACTAGGCACACGTGGCCCGGTGTACCGAGTGGCACCCGGATGGTGGCTTGGGAACCCTGTACACATCGTTTGGGGCCATGAGCGAAACCCCGGCCGGATCTCCTTGCGGATGGAACCCGCATAGGTGATAAACCTGGACTAGAGTCTTGTGTGGTTAGTTAGGTCATGGCCGAAACCCTCGCCAGGCTTTCGCTTGAAGGTTGCCGAGATACATGACGTGTATATGGTGATAAGTGGTGAGAGCGTGTGTGAAGAAGTACACCACTGCAGGGTTATCATGATCTATTCGAATAGCCGTGTCCTCGGTTATGGACTTCTTGGATGCTTACGTGGTACATAGACAACTTTAAGTGGATACTCTAAAATGCTCAAGACAAGTGTGAGTGCTATGGATGGCCTTCTCGTAAGGAGACGAGGATGAATCCATAGTAGTGTATTGATGTGGTGATTAGTGGACTCATCTGCGCTACCTCATCTCAAAGAAGTTTCTCGTTGTCATTGAACAGGATAGCCATTGAGTCAAAGCTGCCTTGCTGCAACTAAACCCCACATTACCTTCTTGATACAAATGCATGTATGATAGGATCTGATGTAAGTCTTGCTGAGTACCTTTGTACTCACGTTTGCTTTATTTATGTTTTGCAGGTGAGACATCTGTCTCACTAGTAGTACCACTTGGACTTCGAGAGTATCTTGTTACCTCAGCTACAATCTTGTACCCTTGGGAGGGTCTTGTAGATAGGCAGGTTTCTGAGCCTTCTTCCTTTTGTAGTTGTCTGTACTCAGACATGTAATGCTTCCGTTGCTTGTATGCTCTGAATGATGGGTCATGTGACCCCTGTTTGTATTTAATGCTATGTGGCTCTTCTGGGCCTTTATCTATATGAGTTTGCGTTAAGTTGTGATGCCATGTTGTACAGCACATACTTGCATGTTATGCGTACGTGTGACGTGTATTGCTATGTGTGGGATCTGACAATCTAGTTGTTTATCCTTGGTAGCCTCTCTTATGGGGAAATGTAGTCTAGTGCTTCCTTGAGCCATAGTAGTCCGGTACACCCCGGTTCACCGGAGTCCTGCTAGCCCAACACTACTGCTCAGGACAGTTGACTGGCCGGCATGTGTTTCGCTTCGTTCCTGTGTCTATCCTTTCGGGGAAATGTCACGCGGTGACATCCGGAGTCCTGTTAGCCCAGTGCTACAGCCCGGATTCACATGCTGCTGACTGACACACTCTCTGTCATATGGATGCTAGCGACACAATCATATACGTGAGCCAAAAGGCGCAAACGGTCCCGGGCCAGGGTAAGGCGACACCTGTGGGAATACCGTGCGTGAGGCCGCAAAGTGATATGAGGTGTTACCGGCTAGATCAATGTGACTCGGAATCGGGGTCCCGACAACCAATCTTTGCTCTGATTTTGTACATAATAGCATATGTAGTCGTGTACAAAATAGATTGAAATTTAGCTCCTCCATTCCAAAATAATTGTAGTTATAGGATTTTCAAGTGTCAAAATTTCAAAAAGAAGCGGATAATGTAATGAGGTTTTCAAACATACAAGGTCAAATTTAACGTTGTCTATTTAGGTCAATCCTCAAAGTTCAAGAGTACTCTAAACGTGAATGCTTGTGTTTCAAAATTTTGAACGAAGCTGCAAAAGAGCCTCTACTCACCCGAAACTGCGTGAGACCAATGTGTGGTAGTACAAGGAAATTACTTTCTAATAACTCCGACCCATGAAACCTACCGCCCCGACGTGCAAAGGTCTAAACAGGGGTAGGTTTGTAGCATCATCTAGACGCCACGCAACCACCTCTGAAAAACATTCATACACAATGGCCGCCTAAGCACACATGCGCGCGGCCAAAATCGCTCCCGCCCACTATTTAGGACACCTGGGATTACCATCCTACCCCTGACCCGCAGTTGGTCCAAAATTGAAGACGGGGGCAAAGTTTGTACTTTCCCCAAATTTCAAACAAGCGCGGCCCATCTTCTGTTCAAAAAAGCCAAAAACAAGCGCGTCCCAGACCGAAATATGGTTCTCCCCCCTCCCCCCCTCCCCCGCCCACCCGTCCGATTCCCCATTCGTACTCCATTGGCGCAAAAACTACTCTCCACCAGCTGTGCAACCCCGGTGTCCTTCGTCCGCCACCCCATCCCACCCATCAACCGCCGCCCTCCTCCATCATGCCGGAGCCGATACCTCGACGCTGTCGTCCACCACAACCTCAACCGCAACGCCCTCCACGGCTAGTAGTTGAAGTCAAGGCCGAGCCGTCCGTACCCGAGCCAGTTCAACCACGCCGTCCTGCGCCTCACCGCTGCCGCTCCAACTTCGCCACCCTCCACCGCACCGGAGTTGTTCCTTCTACGCCGTCCTTAGCCGCCTCAGATCTGCTTCCCCTCCGCTGATATATGGCTAAGTCAAAACAGTCAACAATTTGGCCATGGGTTTATCCAAGGATCGACGGTTCTCCAAAACATCGGTTCCCCGGGAGAAAAAAGAAGATCGTCGCGACATATGGAGGAGACCACACTGGCAACCGATAAGGGTACTCCTCTTCCCTTATTCATGCAAATCTTACGTGTCTGCTTGCACGGTGTTCATCCCACAGAAGACACTAGTTGACCGCTTCTTCTTGATACTAGATGTTCCTAGTAACTCGCGATGCACAAGGTTTCTCCTCATATACTATTTCACCTTAGCTAGAGGTCCGTCGCCCCCCTGAATTTCAATTCTTGGTCAGTTGATTCCCAATTAACAGAAGTATTCCCCGGCATAATAGGCGCTAGTCCGCCTGTTAAGCCGGGGAAGCAGCGCCTCGGTGTTTATCTTAGGGGCGTGTGGGGCCTAGAGCTACTGGCGCCCGATCTGGAGGTCGGTCGGGATTAAAGGGATGGTTTGGGGGCCCTGCGAAGCACGGCGGTGGTGTGAGGGCGGTGCGGTGGAGGTGGGGGTTTGGGCCGGTGGTCGCTGGCGGTTTGAGAAAGATCGTCAACAGTGACTGTAGGGAGGTAGACGAAGGGCATCTGCCCATTCCTTATAGATCGGATGGTTCTTTACAAAAATCGACTGACCTATTTATTTTCAGTCGGCTGTTATCTTGATATGACCACATGTGGTGGTGTGCTGGGGGAATACCTGCATTTCCTATGCTCATATATTACAGAATCATACAGAGTAGAATCTAATTTTGTTTGCCATTGAATGTTGTAGAGCTATCATATGTCTCTTGTCATTTATTTTTCAGCCACCTGCTATCTGCTACTTTTATAGTGCACTAGTTCTGCACACAGTTCACGCATACTCTCACTATTGTGTTTTTATGCAAGGGTATTTCAGAGTCTGCCTCGAGAGAAGCAGAAAAGAAAAGAGAGAAGTTGCTCCAGCTTTCTATGCAGGTAAGCATGTCACGTTACAGCGCTATAAAGGGTGCAGTGTCAGCAGATGGAGATGGTAAACGTAGCTCTAGAGTTGATGACCTCGCTCGCAATGAACCACCATCCCAGGTGCTTGCTTTAACTTCGCGGTGTCATATGTGGTTGCATGTTCCATATGGTGTCCAACTTGTATTCGAAAGGCCGTAGTCGATCTTTATTAAGATAAGGAAATATATTTTTTACATGAACCACCATCCCGTGAGCACCAGAAGACAAATAGCTAGTCAGGGCACTGGCCGAGCCAGTGACAAGCCCAGCAAAGACAGGCATCACCTGGAAGCCAACTAAAAGGCCGCGATGGTGGCGAAGCATCCCGCCTCCCACCAGGCTCTCAGATCCTAGATGATCATGCTCACTGTCGGTGTCAGAACCGGCGGATCTCGGGTAGGGGGTCCCGAACTGTGCATCTAGGCCGGATGGTAACAGGAGGCAAGGGACATGAAGTTTTACCCAGGTTCGGGCCCTCTCGATGGAGGCAAAACCCTACGTCATGCTTGATTAATATTGATGATATGGGTAGTACAAGAGTAGATCTACCACGAGATCGAAGAGGCTAAACCCTAGAAGCTAGCCTGTGGTATGATTGTTGATGTGTTCGTTGTCCTACGGACTAAAACCATCCGGTTTATATAGACACCGGAGATGGTTAGGGTTACACAAAGTCAGTTACAATGGTAGGAGATCTACATATCCGTATCGCCAAGCTTGCCTTCCACGCCAAGGAAAATCCCTTCCGGACACGGGACGGAGTCTTTAATCTTGTATCTTCATAGTCCAGGAGTCCGGCTGAAGGTATAGTCCGGTTATCCGAACACCCCCTAATCCAGGACTCCCTCAGTAGCCCTTGAACCAGGCTTCAATGACGACGAGTCTGGCGCGCAGATTGTCTTCGGCATTGCAAGGCGGGTTCCTCCTCCAAGTACTTCATATAAGATTTTGAACACAAAGATAGTGTCTGGCTCTGTAAAATAAGTTTCCACATATTGCCCTAGAGAAAATAATAGTTACACCAATCTAATCTGTTGACGTATTCCATAGCGTGACACACCACGGCCAAGCCTTTATCCGAGTCATTTTATTATCCCACCTCAGCGCGTCATGCGAGGCGGTTTCCTTGGCACGTCTTGTTAAAGTAGAGATCGTGTCCCCTTATCCCGGGATTCTCATCAATACGGGCATGGGTAACCCAACCGCTTCTAGGACTCCTAGATTATAGGCAAGTCCAAACGGACACGGAGAGGACGCTAGATATTCACCCTCTTTATAAAGGGGACAAGGCTTTTATTTTTCCCTCCCGTGCTCAATCGAATCCTTCCCCGACCTCAAGCTCAAATGCCCGAAGTTCAGGTCAGGCGCTCCGGACCTTCAGTCATGTCCGGATCTAGCCTTCAAGGCTGATGGATGCCTTCCTCCGTCATGGAAGAAGACATCAAGAAGTTGAGGGAGGCCATATATCTGACCGCCGAGATTTTGCATCGGTTGCCTCCCCGAGGGCAGGCCGTCCCCACCCCCGAACCTAACGAGAACGTCGTGTTCGTTTCCCACTTCCTCCGAGGTCTAGGCCTTGCCCTGGATCCTTTCGTCAGGGGTTTGATGTTTTACTACGGGCTATATTTTCATGATCTAGCTCCGGACTCCTTTCTTCATATCACGACATTTATTGTCGTGTGCGAGGCCTTCCTCTGGGTTACCCCTCACTTTGGCCTATCGCTCAAGACCTTTGAAGTGAAGCTGAAGATGGTCGAGGGGCAACATGCAGCGTGCAGAGGTGCCTCAATACGCAAGATGACGGGAGCTCCGTGGCCCAAAGGTTCCATCCCAGAGGTGTCTGAATTGTGGCAACAGGAGTGGTTCTACATCACGGCTCCTAGAAGTGCCAAGTGGGCGGCCCCCTGTTTTCCACTCAGGCCCTCCACCACAGCTGATGTCATGGATTAGCAGAGGTCTGAGCTGGGGTCCAGTCAAGGACGTTCCTATACTGCAAGGCCGCATTCGATATCTCTTCAATGGAGATTTCAGTTTGGTTGCGGTAATACAGGTTATGCTAGTTTGTCAAGTCCAGCCTTGCAAACGCCGGCCTCTTCGCCTATGGGAGTTCAATCCTGAGGGACCGTGTGCCATTCAAAATTTTCTCGGCCTGATGCACGAGGAGATGTACAAGTCATTCTTCGGACCTCAGGTGGAGTGTCTGGAATTCACCGACGATGTGGGTCTGAGTAGTAACCGCACCACCGAACAGGTAAGGCACCTTCCGGCCGAACATACTATCTCTACTTTGTTACGAAGTTATTTCTGAGAGTTCACTTTTTGACCAGGACTGGCTAACAAAGGCGAAGTTGATTCGGTGTTCGGCCCCCTCCCTGAGGGTTTGGAAAATCCGGTATTGGAAAAGATGCTCCAGACCGCACCTTGCCCGGAGCCCTTGAAGGAAGATACTGTGGAGGATAATGCGGGTGGAAACGGGCCCCCAACGCTGCCCACTCTAGCCGAGGGAGCGAGTGTCTCCATGAGGGAAGGCGACCAGAAGAGGAAAAGGACTGCGCCCGGGGATTCGGAAGCCAAAGCTTCCAAACGGGAGAAGAAGTCTCCCACAAAGGGTCCTACCTTGGGGGGCACTGTTGCCGCACCAAGTCCGCGGGGGGATAAATTCTCCCACGAGTCATAAGTGACCCGAAATACTTTTGATAGTACAGATATGCCATCTTTCTCTTCTGAGAAAATAACCACCGCATATATTTTTGCAGTTCGGGCCTTAGCCCCTCTCAAATGTCATTTATTTTTTGTACTACTTCACATTTGTTTAAATGTCATTTATGATGAGACACTATTACCTTGGAGAGCGATATTTGTAGCATCTGTCATATGGTGTGTACCTTCCATTGCATTGCTTGTAATTTAGTGAAATGTCTTCTGCTTAGTTTACACATCATAGTTCTGGTTATCTCTTTCATCCTGTTTTTTGTACATATTAAATCCTCCTATCATGTGGTTGTCTAACATCAAAGTTTAGTTCGTCTGTATCACACATCAATTTGATGTGAAGAACTAAATTGTTATTCATTTTTCTTGTCGGCTTGACTTAACATGGCATAGAGAAAGAGGAAGAAACACAGAATGGCAGGGAACGGGAACAGGAAGAGTCCTGCAGGTTCTGCTGGTACTAATGGTGCAATAGAAGGTCAAAGTCCAGCAGAAAATTCTACAAACAGGGTATCCCATGCTACATGAGCTGCAGAAAAAGCCAAACAGAAACAAATAGCTGCCACCAAACAAGCAGAGACAACCCTAGTTCTTGCAACACCTTCCACAGTACTACCAGTTGCACGAGTTACTCGTGCGTCAACTGAGCTAGCAGCACATTCCCAAGCTCCCTTGACACCTGACACTACTTCCCAAGCACTCTTGACACAAGACGAGTTGGCAAGATCAGATTAACCTTGTGAGCTTCAACAGCAAGAAGGTAGTTGCTGGAGTCAAGTTACAGTTGCATGCTTCTTTATATGCAGTCTCACAGTTTGATGTACACTAACACTTCCTATGTTTTTTGGACTAGCACCCGAGACGAAACAAACATCAGGGATAATGCTCGATAGGTTAACTAAATCTAGACGAAGAAGAACGGAGATCCATTTTGAGGCAGGTTTAAAAAGGCCACGTGATGCTACAGAATCAGCCAAGTTAGTATCAGAGGCAGCGGTTGCCGTTAGGTGTCATGTATATATCCTCCCAACATGGATTCAGTACAGGAATGACAAAGACGAAACCCAGTTCAACACCTTCCTCGACCATTTATCTGTAAGTATGGTTATCTATGGAAACTAGTAATATCGTCTTGCTATGTCCCATACTTTCTAGGTTGCTGATAATGAGACTCCCATAATTTTCAACAGATGATGTTCAAGTTGGATAACCAAGATGATGCAACCAGACAAGCTTGCACCCATGTTTTCAAGTCTGCTCTGCGATAGTATCGGTATGACTTGAGGAAAACTCACTTTCAAGGCAAGGCTGACAGTGAACTTTCCCAAACATCTCCAGTGGAAAATATATTGGATGAAGATTGTAGGGGCCTCGTTAAACACTGGTCTGATCCGAAGTGTCAGGTACATTAAATATATGTGATCAGATCACATGTTGAAGTCCTATTTACGCATGTGCCACACAAATCTATCTTCTTGTAGGTGAACTGTTCAAAGAACAAGGCCAACCGTACGAAAGTGAAATTCCAACAGATGATAGGATCTCGTAGCTATATTGCACACTGTGAGGCTCTTGTAATTAGCTGATGTTTCACTCTTTTCGTTGTACCATATTATTAGATCTATATTGAATTGTTCCAAATGGAGAGGAAAGCCCGCAAGGACCAAAAAGTACCTGAACCAAATGATGTGGAAATCTTCAAGGACTGTCACACCAGCAAGAAGGGAATGACTACACCAGTCAAAGCCGTTGTTGTAAGTCCTTAATCCTCATGCCTTTTAACTACTACTTACTCTGACTTGTGCCTTGAACTGAATGGTTTGCAGCCAATGTCTATTACTCTTTTCAATTTTATACACAATTGTCTTAGCGTATCATTGCACCTTACAAGGTTTAAAAGAGAGGAGTGATGTCCCTTTGATCTTGACCTGTAATCTAATTCCGTGCTAGACTTGCCCACACAACGTTATAATTGTCTGTTTGTCTGTTCTCAGTTGTTTTGTGATATGAATGTTGTCATACTATGCTTACTGTATTATAAACTTCATCTCTTTATCCTTAGCACTCAATACAATGTGAAGAAATAGACAATACATTAGCGATGGTACATGGTCATATGTTTGGAACCTAGTTTTATTATGTACTTTGCAATAAAATACAACTAATATTTTACATGGGTTCACCAGAATAAGTTCTGTATATAGACCAAAGCTATTTTGTTTGCTTTTGCTGCCTCCTTAATATTTTTTGTTCTGGTACTACTAATGTAAAACCTCAACTTTTCAGCGAGCTATGGAAAAAATGGTGGAACCACCACCTTCGGAAGGTGGCGAGGCAACTATAACCGCAATGTCAGCTCTTGCTACAATGGGTCAGTACCTGTCCACTAACGGTGCCAAAACCATCTTCATGCGTAATACTGGGTTGGTTGTTAAGCCAAACTCGTCCAAACTGCCTCATGATCAAGATATGCAAGCTCAAAACAATGTTGTATCTGCGCTCCAGACACAAGTCCAATCCATAACAGAGACCCTTTGTGAAACAAGGAGAGACATTGTTCGATGTTGTCAAGATATGCATGGTTTTGAAACCAGACTATCAGACATTTGCTATGTTGTTCGGGGGCCTAGGAGAACTGAAGGCAAAGGTTATGGTGCTCCATCGGACAATACAGCATGAAAACGTAACAGTCAGGTTAAATGAACTGAGCTTCTGAACTTTTGGTGGTGCATTTATCTGTTGGACTCTTAACTTTTATGCCAACCTTGCTTTTGTTTTGTAGTTTTAATTTGTTTTGGTGTGATACAAAATTTGTTCTTAACGTGCAGCCACCGGCCCAGATGATAGGATCTCGTAGCTATATTGCACACTGTGAGGCTCTTGTAATTAGCTGATGTTTCACTCTTTTCGTTGTACCATATTATTAGATCTATATTGAATTGTTCCAAATGGAGAGGAAAGCCCGCAAGGACCAAAAAGTACCTGAACCAAATGATGTGGAAATCTTCAAGGACTGTCACACTAGCAAGAAGGGAATGACTACACCAGTCAAAGCCGTTGTTGTAAGTCCTTAATCCTCATGCCTTTTAACTACTACTTACTCTGACTTGTGCCTTGAACTGAATGGTTTGCAGCCAATGTCTATTACTCTTTTCAATTTTATACACAATTGTCTTAGCGTATCATTGCACTTTACAAGGTTTAAAAGAGAGGAGTGATGTCCCTTTGATCTTGACCTGTAATCTAGTTCCGTGCTGGACTTGCCCACACAACGTTATAATTGCCTGTTTGTCTGTTCTCACTTGTTTTGTGATATGAATGTTGTCATACTATGCTTACTCTATTATAAACTTCATCTCTTTATCCTTAGCGCTCAATACAATGTGAAGATAATCCCATTGACCCCCGAAGCTCCCAGTGTCCGGCTCCCGAAGAGAGCAGACAAAAGAGTCCGACCCCGTCTAGTGTGCGATCGGATGTTCTGAGGGAGTTGGTGGGGCGAGCGGCCATCTCAGATGGACACCATGTGATGATGAATACGGTGATGGAGAGAATATCGTCCGCCAAAAGCGGATTGCATGAAGCTTTTTTGAGTCTACTGACGGGCTTTGAGGTACGTAAAGAATGTATGATAATCCTGCACATTAGGTGTGCCCCTGTGTAGATAGTAGCCCCTGAGACTCTGGTTGTCGTCGGAAACGATGAACGAACAGAGGATCATATTCCCAGGAAATAACCATACTGCCCTCTATGTGCAGGTGATGGAAGCTCTGGTGGCCTAGCCGGACTAGGCGAGTTTGCCCCATTTTAGAACGGCCAGTTGGATGCGGCAGACGCGACATCGAGCTTTGTTAACAAAAGGCTTGACGAGGCACAGGGTAAGTGTCAATATCTGGTAAACGCCACATTAGGAAGAGCAGGATGATGCCAGTATCTTTAAATATGTTGTGACTGCAGATGGAGCTTACCACTGTTTGAAGCCTTGCGGGCAGAACTTGCCCGAGCCAAGGAACACTGAGGTTGGGTAATGCGGCTGCTGTTGAAGGCGGCCGAAGAGTTGCAAGCCGAGAAGGCCGCGCATGGCGAGACCCGAGACAAGATGGCCAAGATGGCTATAGAATTAAAAGCCGCCGCCGACCGTTGTCGGGTTCTTGTAAAGGAAAACCAAGCGAAGGCATCGGACCTTGAGAAGGCTGCTGTGACGAAAAAGGATCTTCGCTCTGCTATGAGGGCAAAGAAGGAGGAGCTGCGGGAAGCCGGGGATATTGTAGCTGGGAAATCCTTTATGTTGCGGAGGAAATTCGGAGATCCATGGTATGCCCCTCTGGATCGGCTGTGAAGTTCGGAGGATGTGTATATGGATTTGGCGGCGAGCGCTGCCGATGCGGCCAAGTACTTCCAGGGTCAGACAGACCGTGGAGTTGACCAGCTGTTTTGGAGACAATTCCATTCTCCCGAGCGTCCACTTTCATTGACTGACCAATTAGCCGATTGGGCCGAACTAAATAGGTTGTCCGGACTCTCTATGAGGTCTGTTGTGGATCAGCTATGGCCGGGAAGGTCAAAACCGAACAGCTATTTCAGCTTTGTGCAGCAGGTCCTTGACGTGGTGCCGCGCATTAATGCGATGAGGAGGTCGGCGTGCATAGAGGGCGCACGGATGGACTTTGCCCGTGTTAAGGCATATTGGGCGGAGATGGATGCTACGGATGTTGCAGCACGGGATTCGGCTATAGGTCGAAAGGCTGCCGAGCACTACTATGAAGAAGTTCTTGAGGGTGCCCGTTTGATAGAGACCCAGTGCTCAGAAAATATTATGTTTAAGTGATATGTAATCTCATTGTAAGAGAAATGCTTTTATAAATTTTTATAAGGCTATTTTTATACTTTTGCCTGAAAGTAATATGATGCCTCCTGGGCGGCCGTTTATGTATACATGTGTATAACCTGAAAGATTGCAGCCGTCGGCTTCAACCCTCACGCATATAATGCGGAGGTGCTCGCAAAAACACGCATTCACACTTAACCCAACGTCTTGGTCCTATTATATTAAGGAGGTGATAGCGGAGCGAGCGAGGCAACCGGACTATAATGCTTTAGCACTTTCACTTAGCCATAGGAGTTTGACAGTGGGGCTACTAGATAGCCTCTGGTGGCTCCACACTCTCCCGATCTCGGGGTGCGTACATGCCTGGCCAGGAAACGGCCTTTCGTTAAGGCAGAGAAACTCTAACATTCCCATAGGTCATCGAGTGGTTGACCAGTCTCACGCTATATCATGACAGTCAGTTTTCGGCTTTCTCTACTGAGGTGCTCGTCCAGATGAACCAGGGCACAATCGCAGTAGTTCTCCTGGTGCTACCTTAGCCGGCAAGGCGGAACGTAAGGCACCAAAACACAGGAGCCAGGCAAACCCAACATTTGACCAAAGACAATGATTCGGAGCTGATGCATATAGGGCCAAACTCACGACGCCGAACACTCCCTAAGGTATTCGGTCTTTGTGGTATAAACCGGGCCTAAATAGTGGCCTTTGTAAGAAGCCCCGTGTGTCCAGGTACGTGCATTGTTCTGGCATGGCCACATGCCAAGACGTCAGCATCCTTCTCAATGGTGGATATGTATCAACAAGAGACAGCAAAAAAGGTTTACGCAGGATCTTAATCTAAAAAGAATCCTTGGAGCGGGTCCCTGCTGCACGTCTGCGCTTGTGTCTCCGTTGTGCCGTATCCTGGACGGGTGTAGCACGATCGTCGTCTGTAAAAGAGAGGAAGTTAAGTGAAAAAGTTGTCGTGCAAAAGGATAGTTTTTAAAGAAACCATGTATAATTCGAGATGATAAGAAATTGCCACTTGTCTGCACGCGTTGAGCCCCTTGTATTGACCAATAGGGGTGTGACCACTTATTTCCGTATAAATAGTGGCGCCGGACTTGATTAGTTGTATCTGAGGTCTTGACGACCTATTGGATGCTTTCGCTTGTCCGGGCGCCTTTAGTGTGCGGCGGCCAAGGCAGCCTCACTCTCTTCGGCGCGCAGAGATCGCGTGATATTTTCGTTGTGTGGTATTGCAGTAAAGCGAGCGAAAGCTTCGTGTCCGAGCAGTGCTTGATAGCCACTTTGAAACAGAGCGATGTGGAAAGTTAAATGCTCGCGAGAGAAGTTATCGGGGGAGCCGAATGTAACTTGTAGTAGGAGGGAGCCCGTACAACGAGCCCCTGAGCCTGCGTTACTCCTTTAAAGGTAGTATTGCTATGGCGAATTTGTGTTGGGTCTAACCCCATCCCGCGGATTGTATCCTGATATATTAGGTTTAGGCTACTGCCGCCGTCCATCAAGACCCTTGTGAAGTGATATCCGCCAATTACTGGGTCTAATACCATGGCAGCCCATCCTGCGTGTCGGATACTTGCTGAGTAATCGCGATGGTCGAAAGTGATCGGTTGAGATGACCAGTGGCAGGACTTCGTGGTGACAGGCACTTGGGTATACTTTCCTGGGAGTGCCGCATTGTTTTTTCCCTTGATTATGTGTAACACGTTTACTGTTTTGACTTCTGGTGGAAATTGCTTTTGTTCCCCCGTGTCTTGCTTGGGGGCTCGTCCTCATCTTCACTTGGTGTATCCTCCCCCTTGTGTACGGCGTTGAGCTTGCCAGACTGCTTGAAGACCCAACATTCTCCGTGGGTATGATTAGCAGTATTACCAGGGGTACTATGAATCTGACATACTTGGTCCAGAATTTTGATGAGGCTGGACAATTCGTCCCTGGTGCCTTTAGGGGGTGGCTTTTGTCCTGGACGAGAGCTTTTGAATCCGCCATTTACTGTTGTGCACTTCGTGCTGTCTTCTTTATTCCGGTGTTTGTTATTGCTGTTGCGCCATGATTTCCCGTTTCCATCTCTAACTTCAGATGTACTGGGGTCGCTGGTGCTGCATCTGGCTAGCCAGCTATCCTCTCCCACGCAAAAGCGGGTCATGAGGTTTGTTAATGCGGCCATCGTTCTCGGCTTATTTTGGACGAGGTGTCTAGCGAGCCATTCGTCACGGACGCTATGCTTGAAAGCTGCTACGGCTTCGGCGTCCGGACAGTCGACAATCTGGTTCTTTTTAGTAAGAAACCTGTTCTAAAGCTTTCGGGCTGACTCTCCGTGCTGTTGAGTTATATGACTCAAATCGTCCGCATCCGGAGGTCGGACATAAGTCCCTTGAAAATTTGCCCGAAGGGCGTCTTCGAGCTCTTCCCAACTTCCAATGGAGCTTTCGGGGAGGCCTTTGAGCCAGTGACGAGCTGGCCCTTTGAGCTTGAGGGGTAGGTACTTGATGGCGTGGAGATCATCTCCTCGAGCCATATGGATATGAAGGATGTAGTCCTCAATCCAGACCCCAGGGTCTGTTGTTCCGTCATATGCCTCTATGTTTACGGGCTTGAATCCCTCTGGAAATTCGTGGTCCAGCACCTCATCGGTGAAACATAGGGGGTGTGCGGCACCCCTGTAGCTGGGTGTACCGCGTTGTTCGGATGTTTGTTGTGTTGCATTGTATGCTGGGGCGCGCTTGCGTGGTCCATAGATGGATCTTGTTGCACCGTTCTTTGGGTGCGAGCCCTCGCATTGGTTGCGTGTTGTATGGTGAGCGGCGTTGTATGCCGCTCTGTGTTGGTAGAGGGGTCGTCTATCCGACCAGGTGGCTGCTTTGATATTTGGTTGTGGGGGGTCTGAGGCCTCCTCATCGAATTCGGGTAGCAGCTTCCGCTTTTGGTAGCTCTTGTAGGGGCGATTGTCGCCGTACCTTGCTGCTGTGTTGAGTATTTTACTCCATCTGATTTGGAGTGTGTCTTGCGCGGCCTTGAGCCTTTGCTTCTGCTTTTTTAGACTCCTCGCGGTGGCAACAAACCTTTTACGGGCAATCTGCTGCTCCGGGTGCCTGTCCGGCGTTATGTCGTCCGGACCATTATCCTTGATAGGATTTGTTTGTTCGGTTTGATTATCCGGATTGCCGTTGTCCGGCAGCGGTTCGCCCTGCTCCACCATGTATACGTCATATGACGAGGTGGCGTTCCAAGGCCCAATAGGCGCTAGTTCTTCATCGTATCCTTCATCGGCGTCCATACCGTCGATGTCTTCGGAGTCGAGGTCGAGCATGTCGGTTAAATCGTCAACGGTGGCTACAAAGTGGGTGGTGGGTGGGCTTTGAATTTCTTCATCGTCCGTATCCCAACCTCGCTGACCGTAGTCTGGCCAGGGCTCTCCTGATAAAGAGAGAGACTTTAGTGATTTCATAATATCGCCGAAGGGCGAGTGCTGAAAGATGTCCACGGGAGTAAACTCCATGATCGGCGCCCAATCGGATTCGATTGGCAGAGGCGCGAATGGTTCGGAGTCCGGAGAGGAGTCCGGCTCCTTGGAATCATCAGTTTCTCGGAGTGCGGGGCTGGTGTTCGGCTCAATCACCGTTAAGATTGCAGCCCCCGAGGCGGCGTCCAACCATCCGTCCTCGATCGGTGCGGTTGGTTCCGAATTAAGGGTCAAAGCTGATGCGGGTGCAGCCTCCAGGGCACTGTTCGGCGGCAGAGCTAGATCATGCTCGTCGGGACAGTGCGGCGCGCTCGGCAGTGGCTCGAATCCATCGAAGATCAAGTCCCCGCGGATGTCAGCCGTGTAGTTTAAACTTCCAAATCTGACCTGACGGCCAGGGGCGTAGCTTTCAATCTACTCCAGACGGCCAAGTGAATTGGCCTGCAGTGCGAAGCCGCCGAAGACAAAGATCTGTCCGGGAAGGAAGGTCTCACCCTGGACTGCATCGCTATTGATGATCGTAGGAGCCATCGAGCCTGACGGCGACGACACAAAGGAACTCTCAATGAAAGCACCAATGTCGGTGTCAAAACCGGCGGATCTTGTGTAGGGGGTCTCGAACTGTGCGTCTAGGCCGGATGGTAATAGGAGGTAAGGGACACGAAGTTTTACCCAGGTTCGGGCCCTCTCGATGGAGGTAAAGCCCTACGTCCTGCTTGATTAATATTGATGATATGGGTAGTACAAGAGTAGATCTACCACGAGATCGAAGAGGCTAAACCCTAGAAGCTAGCCTATGGTATGATTGTTGATGTGTTCGTTGTCCTACGGACTAAAACCCTCCGGTTTATATAGACACCAGAGAGGGTTAGGGTTACACAAAGTCGGTTACAATGGTAGGAGATCTACATATCCGTATCGCCAAGCTTGCCTTCCACGCCAAGGAAAATCCCTTCCGGACACGGGACGGAGTCTTTAATCTTGTATCTTCATAGTTCAGGAGTCCGGCTGAAGGTATAGTCCGGCTATCCGAACTCCCCCTAATCCAGGACTCCCTCAATCACCACTCCAGCCGGATGTCTAGCTTGTATTGCTTCCAATTTGGTTAAATTGCATCTGCTTAGCTTACACATTATACCTTTGAATATGACATGCCTTTCTGTTTTTGGTACATACTAGTACATCTTTGTATTAACCATGTTCTTACATCAAACTAATATTCTTGTGTTTCCCTCATCAATCACTTATGATGAGGCAGTCAGGCAAGTGGACTACTCATTTAAAGAATGCAGCGTCAGCCTCCCGACATGATTCTCAAGAAACAGCTAGGCTAGATGAAGATAGTGAACATAGCTCTATAGTTGATTACCGCATTTCCCCTACACTAGCATCACAGGTGCTTGCTCTAACTTGGCAACGTGATATGTGGTTGCATGTTGCATATGGTGTCTATATTGTAATTCTTCCAATCTGGTTAAACTACATGTGCTATTCTGCTTATCTTATACATTATACCTGTTAATGTGACATGCCTTCCTGTATTTAGTACATAGTACATCTGTCTATTAAGCATGTCCTTACAAAAAACTATTGTTTTTTTTGTATCCCGCATCAATCAATATGACGAGACACCTTTAGTATATGGAGTGCGATATTAGTTGCATCTTTCATATGATTTATAGCATGCGCTGCTTCTAATTTGTTGAAATTCCATTTATGATGGGACGCTTTTAACTTGGCAGAGTCATATTGGTTGCATCTTTCATGTGGTGTCTAGCTTGCATTGCTTCTTATTTGTTGGAATGATTTCTGCTTAGTTTACACAAACAGTTGTGAACATGCCATGCCGTCCTGTTTTTCGTACATATTCCATCCTGGTATCATGTGTTTGCCTTACATCAAAGTAGTGATTGTCAGTATCATGCATGAATGAGTTCTGAAGAGAGAATTTTATTGCTTTTTCTTGTCAGTTTTACTTGACAAATCAAAATCACTAAAGCGAAAGGAAGTTAGCAAGGCAGCGGATAAAGGTGGTCCTTCCAAACGGAGGGCCTCTACAGTTTCTACTCCTCCATCCCCCAAGATGATTTCCAAGACAATACATGCATAGACACTCAACTTAGCTATGTTTGTGATGAGCACGTCTCCCCTAGTGCACCATCACCGGTGCTCCCTCTAACTTGGCACTGTTATATGTGGTTGCATTTTATGTGTGATGTCTAGCTTGTATTGCTTCTAATTTTGTTGAATTCCATCTGCTTACTTTACACATTATACTTGAATAAGACACGTGTTCCTGTTTCTAGAACATACAATATCTGTCTATCACACCATGTTCTTACATCAAATTACTACTGTTGTGTAACCTGCAACAATCACTTATCATAAGACACGTTTGACTTCGGAGTGTGATATAGGTTACATCTCACATTCTTTTCTAGCTTGTACTACTAATTTGTTGAAATGGCACTTATGACGAGACGGTTTTAACTTGGTAGAGTGATATTCGGTGCATCTTTCATATGGTGTCTAGCTTTCGTTGCTTCTAATTTGTTGAAATGCCTTCTCCTTAGTTTGCACATCATAAGCTGTGAATATGTAATGCCACTAATGATGAGAGACCTCTAACTTGGTAGTGTGATGTTGTTTGCATCTTGCATATGATTTATTTTTTGTACTACTTCACATTTGTTTAAATGTCATTTATGATGAGACACTATTACCTTGGCAGAGCGATATTTGTAGCATCTGTCATATGGTGTGTACCTTCCATTGCATTGCTTCTAATTTAGTGAAATGTCTTCTGCTTAGTTTACACATCATAGTTCTGGTTATCTCTTTCATCCCGTTTTTTGTACATATTACATCCTCCTATCATGTGGTTGTCTAACATCAAAGTTTAGTTCGTCTGTATCACACATCAATTTGATGTGAAGAACTAAATTGTTATTCATTTTTCTTGTCGGCTTGACTTAGCATGGCATAGAGAAAGAGGAAGCAACACAGAATGGCAGGGAACGGGAACAGGAAGAGTCCTGCAGGTTCTGCTGGTACTGATGGTGCAATAGAAGGTCAAAGTCAAGCAGAAAATTCTACAAACAGGGTATCCCATGCTACATGAGCTGCAGATAAAGCCAAACAGAAACAAATAGCTGCCACCAAACAAACAGAGACAACCCTAGTTCTTGCACACCTTCCACAGTACTACCTGTTGCACGAGTTACTCGTGCGTCAACTGAGCTAGCAGCACGTTCCCAAGCTCCCTTGCCACATGACACTACTTCCCAAGCACTCTTGACACAAGACGAGTTGGCAAGATCAGATTAACCTTGTGAGCTTCAACAGCAAGAAGGTAGTTGCTGGAGTCAAGTTACAGTTGCATGCTTCTTTATATGCAGTCTCACAGTTTGATGTACACTAACACTTCCTATGTTTTTTGGACTAGCACCCGAGACGAAACAAACATCAGGGTTAATGCTTGATAGGTTAACTAAATCTAGAGGAAGAAGAACGGAGATCCATTTTGAGGCAGGTTTAAAAAGGCCACGTGATGCTACAGAATCAGCCAAGTTAGTATCAGAGGCAGCGGTTGCCGTTAGGTGTCATGTATATATCCTCCCAACATGGATTCAGTACAGGAATGACAAAGACGAAACCCAGTTCAACACCTTCCTCGACCATTTATCTGTAAGTATGGTTATCTATGGAAACTAGTAATATCGTCTTGCTATGTCCCATACTTTCTAGGTTGCTGATAATGAGACTCCCATAATTTTCAACAGATGATGTTCAAGTTGGATAACCAAGATGATGCAACCAGACAAGCTTGCACCCATGTTTTCAAGTCTGCTCTGCGATAGTATCGGTATGACTTGAGGAAAACTCACTTTCAAGGCAAGGCTGACAGTGAACTTTCCCAAACATCTCCAGTGGAAAATATATTGGATGAAGATTGTAGGGGCCTCGTTAAACACTGGTCTGATCCGAAGTGTCAGGTACATTAAATATATGTGATCAGATCACATGTTGAAGTCCTATTTACGCATGTGCCACACAAATCTATCTTCTTGTAGGTGAACTGTTCAAAGAACAAGGCCAACCGTACGAAAGTGAAATTCCGACAGATGATAGGATCTCGTAGCTATATTGCACACTGTGAGGCTCTTGTAATTAGCTGATGTTTCACTCTTTTCGTTGTACCATATTATTAGATCTATATTGAATTGTTCCAAATGGAGAGGAAAGCCCGCAAGGACCAAAAAGTACCTGAACCAAATGATGTGGAAATCTTCAAGGACTGTCACACTAGCAAGAAGGGAATGACTACACCAGTCAAAGCCGTTGTTGTAAGTCCTTAATCCTCATGCCTTTTAACTACTACTTACTCTGACTTGTGCCTTGAACTGAATGGTTTGCAGCCAATGTCTATTACTCTTTTTAATTTTATACACAATTGTCTTAGCGTATCATTGCACCTTACAAGGTTTAAAAGAGAGGAGTGATGTCCCTTTGATCTTGACCTGTAATCTAGTTCCGTGCTGGACTTGCCCACACAACGTTATAATTGCCTGTTTGTCTGTTCTCACTTGTTTTGTGATATGAATGTTGTCATACTATGCTTACTGTATTATAAACTTCATCTCTTTATCCTTAGCGCTCAATACAATGTGAAGATAATCCCATTGACCCCCGAAGCTCCTAGTGTCCGGCTCCCGAAGAGAGCAGACAAAAGAGTCCGGCCCCGTCTAGTGTGCGATCGGATGTTCTGAGGGAGTTGGTGGGGTGAGCGGCCATCTCAGATGAACACCATGTGATGATGAATACGGTGATGGAGAGAATATCGTCCGCCGAAAGCGGATTGCATGAAGCTTTTTTGAGTCTACTGACGGGCTTTAAGGTACGTAAAAGAATGTATGATAATCCTGCACATGCTAGGTGTGCCCTGTGTAGATAGTAGCCCCTGAGACTCTGGTTGTCGTCGGAAACGATGACGAACAGAGGATCATATTCCCAGGAAATAACCATACTGCCTCTATGTGCAGGTGATGGAAGCTCTGGTGGCTAGCCGGACTAGCGAGTTTGCCCATTTAGAACGGCAGTTGGATGCGGCAGACGCCGACATCGAGCTTGTTAACAAAAGGCTTGACGAGGCACAGGGTAAGTGTCAATATCTGGTAAACGCCACATAGGAAGAGCAGCATGATGCCAGTATCTTTAATATGTTGTGACTGCAGATGGAGCTACCACTGTTGAAGCCTTGCGGGCAGAACTTGCCCGAGCCAAGGAACAAGTGAGGTTGGGTAATGCGGCTGCTGTGAAGGCGGCCGAAGAGTTGCAAGCCGAGAAGGCCGCGCATGGCGAGACCCGAGACAAGATGGCCAAGATGGCTATAGAATTAAAAGCCGCCGCCGACCGTTGTCGGGTTCTTGAAAAGGAAAACCAAGCGAAGGCATCGGACCTTGAGAAGGCTGCTGTGACGAAAAAGGATCTTCGCTCTGCTATGAGGGCAAAGAAGGAGGAGCTGTGGGAAGCCGGGGATATTGTAGCTGGGAAATCCTTTATGTTGCGGAGGAAATTCGGAGATCCATGGTATGCCCCTCTGGATCGGCTGTGAAGTTCGGAGGATGTGTATATGGATTTGGCGGCGAGCGCTGCCGATGCGGCCAAGTACTTCCAGGGTCAGACGGACCGTGGAGTTGACCAGCTGTTTTGGAGACAATTCCATTCTCCCGAGCGTCCACTTTCATTGACTGACCAATTAGCCGATTGGGCCGAACTAAATAGGTTGTCCGGACTCTCTATGAGGTCTGTTGTGGATCAGCTATGGCCGGGAAGGTCAAAACCGAACAGCTATTTCAGCTTTGTGCAGCAGGTCCTTGACGTGGTGCCGCGCATTAATGCGATGAGGAGGTCGGCATGCATAGAGGGCGCATGGATGGACTTTGCCCGTGTTAAGGCATATTGGGCGGAGATGGATGCTACCAATGTTGCAGCACGGGATTCGGCTATAGGTCGAAAGGCTGCCGAGCACTACTTTGAAGAAGTTCTTGAGGGTGCCCGTTTGATAGAGACCCAGTGCTCAGAAAATATTATGTTTAAGTGATATGTAATCTCATTGTAAGCGAAATGCTTTTATAAATTTTTATAAAGCTATTTTTATACTTTTGCCTGAAAGTAATATGATGCCTCCTGGGCGGCCGTTTATGTATACATGTGTATAACCTGAAAGATTGCAGCCGTTCTCCTGGTGCTACCTTAGCCGGCAAGGCGGAACGTAAGGCACCAAAACACAAGAGCCAGGCAAACCCAACATTTGACCAAAGACAATGATTCGGAGCTGATGCATATAGGGCAAAACTCACGATGCCGAACACTCCCTAAGGTATTCAGTCTTTGTGGTATAAACCGGGCCTAAATAGTGGCCTTTGTAAGAAGCCCCGTGTGTCCAGGTACGTGCATTGTTCTGGCATGGCCACATGCCAAGACGTCAGCATCCTTCTCAATGGTGGATATGTATCAACAAGAGACAGCAAAAAAGGTTTACGCAGGATCTTAATCTAAAAAGAATCCTTGGAGCGGGTCCCTGCTGCACGTCTGCGCTTGTGTCTCTGTTGTGCCGTATCCTGGACGGGTGTAGCACGATCGTCGTTTGTAAAAGAGAGGAAGTTAAGTGAAAAAGTTGTCGTGCAAAAGGATAGTTTTTAAAGAAACCATGTATAATTCGAGATGATAAGAAATTGCCACTTGTCT